>NC_056735.1:376996811-377296811 GCF_019279795.1 Protopterus annectens
ACTTGTATCTGACAGGGAATTTCTATTAAGGCCCCAAAACTGCCATTAGTTCCTGATGCTGACATACCGAAGGGGCCTACAGTGCCCCCCCACCTTGTGTGTGTACATGTTCCCACCCACACACTCAATAAGAGATCCCATTACTGGCTTGGTAGTGCCAAGTCCTTGTCTCCCAGTCTTTGCTGCACATTTGTGCCTGAAATTCTCCACTTACTTGTGATGATGATGATGATCAGATAGTCAAGATCATCACATCCTCCCACCAGGATGGTTAAACTAATGTCAGCCACTCAGACAGTCTCATCTTTTCTCACCTCGCACCCCCTGTGCCAGAGCTGTTATTCATAATCAGGTTGCCTGGGTCATGGTTATGGTTTTATCTTTCTATGCTCTGATAGGCTTGCAACAATACATGTTTTAATTGCTATTATACACCTTATTTTATTAATCTCTATTTATCAATTATAGGCTCCTAAGCTCATAGGTGTATACTAGACAAACAACCACTGGAGCCATTGTAAGCCTAGCCATGCATCCCAAATCTCTGACAATGACAGTGTAGTGCTATCTATTTTCTAAGAATAGTTTTTATTGTTAGCCATCGATTACAAGCCCTTAATAACGTGAATTTAAATTTGAAGGATAAATGTGTAGAGAATGCAGTCCATTCATTTGTGTTTCTCTAAAATGTTTGTGGAAGTGTATACCTATCTCTAGAAAGAGATTGTGTTGTGTGATACTATGTGCTCTTATAAATATTCCTATAATACTTGCTACAATCCAATCCAATAATTATTTCACATCCTGTATTATAAACATTCTGCCTAACTCTGTGAAAACAGACATTATCTCTGTTGCACTATATCAGGTGGAACATCCATATCTTCCTTTCAAAGTGCAGACCATCCATTGCGTAAAGGTAGGCCATACCCTGGAATATCCAGGTCTAGTAGTCTCATTAACATTACTTGTAAGGCTTTAAAATATTATTATAGCTGAATAAATAAACAATAATATAGATACACATTAGTTCAGCTTTGTAAAAGGCAAAATGTGCCTGCTCATCCTGGTTGAGTTCTTTGAAAGGGTTAATGAGGCCATGTGTAAGAGGCATACAGTCCACGCTGCTTATCTAGACCTTGATAAGACCTTTTACACTATCCCCCTTCCTGGGATTATTGAGAAACTTTCCCAACTCAAAATTAGTCCATGCAGTTTGCTGAATTTGTAATTAGCTGTCTGGCAGACCCCTTGTCATTAAGATCGGAGAGTATTTGCTCTAGACAGAAAAAAAATCACTAGTGCTTTACCACGTGGATCTGTTGTGGGTCCCCTCTTCTTTGGTATACATTTCTGTGACACAAAAGTCAATATCAAGGGACTTTGGCTCACCAAGCTTGCTGATGATTGCAAACTAGACTTGGTTATCAAACCCTGTTCTGATACCCAATTTCTCAAGCAAGGGCTGGACCAGACAAACACTTGGCATATTAAACACAGGCTTACCTTTAATACCAAGAAATGCAGCATAGTTTCCTTTGGTAAGTGTAGCATCCCTACTGCTTACTATCTAGCTATCTAGATATCATTCCAATTAAATTTGTCACATTCATCAGGGACTTGGGCAAATATGTTGAGAACAGATTCATCTTTGACCACAAGTTTCTGTCACGGTTAGAAAATCCTTTTGCTTTTCCATAGCTTAGTGGCATCTCCTCAAAGTCCAAAGAAGTTATAGTTCCACTTTATTCAGCCCTTATTGGGTCCATCAGTAAATATAATGCACCTTTTTGTATGTACCTCACTAAGCAGCTACACCAGCTTGACAGACCTCATCGTTTTCTTACTAAACAGATCTCAGCCTTCAGTGGAATGTTATCTGGATAGTAAGCAGTCAGAAGCTATGCTGCATTTCTTGGTATTAGAGGTAATCCTTAGTTACACTGACAGACTTAAAGCTCTGTCTCTCTGGCCAGACTCCTAAGGGGTGATCTCTACTTAGCTTTCCATGTTATGAATGACCAGCACTCTTTCAACTCCTCCGTCTAGCATTCAATAGGCAATGAATGGCATCTGCACGAGCAGCATGGAAGCCATTTTACACGTTGTATGAAGTTCTTCAAAAAGGATTGAGACTGAAAATTAAGTACTGGGGGTGCAGTCTATGAAAGTAAAGATATGGAGAAATAGTATGCTAGGATGATCTATTTATTACTCTTTGTCGGGAGTTAATAAGCAGAATGTGAGACAAATAAATCCCCAATGGGCACCTGTCCTTGTAAACCTGACAGCTTATACAGGTAGTAGTGTCTTGTGCAACTGTAATGTTAGTCTGCCTGAACCATATTGAGTGGTAAATTCACATAAAAATCAGCTCTTTCTAAACTTCATTTTACAGATCTGTGTAGCATTTTTTCTTGCATATGTGGCCTGCAGAAAGCTGTGCTCCATTACTGTAAAATTAACAACTTATGTTACCACGCCCTGTAAATTGCCTGTTGCAAAATATTTGTGAGATGAGCTATGTCAAACCCAGAGCTGTTGGACATGCTCCACTTAAAGAAATCTCAATCTCTCCAAGCTACACACTCTAGGGACCTAAACCTTGTCACTACAATAAACAGAACATGCTGGAGGGATAGATTCCTGTCCCAGAGACTTCCTGTACTCTGGAACAAACTGCCTATCTATATCAAATAAAGCTCCTCATTAGCACTCTTCAAGAAAAATCTTGATGATTGGATGGGAAATAGGAAATTCACCCTGGGGATCACCTCTGTGGCTCTGCTCGACAGGGGCACAGGAAAATAATTTTCTTGGGTGGCAAAAGCCAGGGTACCATTTTTAGCTAGGCTTATACAGGCCCTAGGTCTAATAGCCTAGTACCTACCTATGAACCTATGAAGTAGAACAATTGGTTAAGCAAACATATGTTCTATTGAGCTAAATCTACTGCATCACATCAACAACACCAGATGGCATGGTAGATATGTAACCCAACATATGCCACATTTCTGGAATAGGCTACCCTTACCTCTAAAGCAAAGTGCCTGGATGACTGAATAGGTGAGCACAGATTTTCACCAGGAGTATGTTGACAAAGTCTACTTAATGGAGGGGACATTACTATGTTCCCACTAGTACTGTGTGCTGTGGCTGTGCCTTCCTGAGGTCTCATTTGGTCGTAAGCTTAGTAATAACCCATGAATCTATAAACTATTTACGTCACTGAAAGTGGTACTTCTCTTGAAAATTACAAATATTGGGATAGCATTCCACAGCACATTCAGAGTAACAGCCCTGAGCTGCAGTCACCAAGGCAAGCAAATCTGATTAGAACATGTCATCAGAAAAATCACTAGATGAGTGTTGATGGACAAGTAGCTGCATGCACATATTTCTTTTAACTAGTTATTGGCAACTAGGACTGCCAGTGTAAGAGGTACTGTGTGATTAGACGTATTCACCATATTTAAACTACTGTGTTAACTATCTTTTATCTATAGTTAACTAAATACATTATTTTGTGATTTAAAATAACTTGTCTTTGATCTTTTTCAGTGTTTACATACTCATTATAAACATTAGCTGCCTGCTGCTGTAGCCTTATGACAGAATATCTTGCCAAAAGTAAGATTTCACTATGTAACTCACAAAATTTTGACTAAAAGTAGATAAAAAATATAAGAAGTTGACAAGTTAACAAATAGCAAAGAAAATGAAAAGGTAAACAAAAACATTTTTAGTCAGAAACGTTTGCAGACCAGGTGCCATTTCATGTTATTATTTTACAGTCAGAAAAGTTAATTTCTATAAAATTGCTATCCAACTTACATGACAAACGTTTCTGTCAAAAATATGTTGGTTATCAACATACAGAATCAAACCCCATTCCCATGGCACAGTGAGATAGAGCCGTGATTGCACCCAAGGTGACCCATGTTTATTTAGCATCACAGGTGATGGAGGGACCAGGCAAGGAAGGATGGAAATGAGTGGTTGATGACAGCTCACCTATCCCTTAAGCTGCCCATGCTCACTGCAGTAGCAGCATTGCATGGCAAGCATCATGCTGCAAGTGGTACATCACTTGTCTGGGAGGTTTTGCATGCATAGAAGCATCCATGTTCTTCTCAAAGGCAGCCGTTATGGACTTGGGAGGCTGCCATGGAGTGCTGGTGTGGGCACACTCCTTGGCAGTAGTATGATTTTACACCAGTGTCCTTAATCTCCAGACCAGCCCTGGTTGTGTGTTGAGTTGTGCCTGAAGAAGCTAGGGTGGGTCAGTAGACCTGGTAAATGAAGATGAATTTTGTTAAATGCCCACATGCATTTATGCATTTGCAATATATGTGTGATGCAGGACTAGTGTGCTACCTCACAGCATTAAGTCCTGTGATTATAATGATATGAACATCTGTTTGAGCTATGAAAATATAATTTGCCTCAGAATGTAACCATTGGAAGTTAAAGTGTGCAGACTTCAAGATCCCCATGGGGCATGCATGGTGACAGTAAAACCAGGAAGATGTTCATCATGTTTCACTGTTGCAGTCATTACAATTGGGTTATCCTGGTGGCAGGCTACCCTCAGTCGGCCTGAATTACAAAGTCTAGGTCCGGTGTCGGTTGCTGTCACCTCTTCCCTGACGTCAGTGCGCCAGGGGTATAATAGATGCAGCCAACACCATTTTCTTCAGTCTTTCTTGCCGTGCGGTGCCCGAAGCAAAAGTAGTTTGCAAGAGCTGGTCGGCCGACTCCTGAGATTTTCAAAATCGAATTTCAGATCCGAAGTCTTCATTAAAGCTAAGTACCCCGTTGGGGAAACTTTTTTCTTGCTCCAGACCGATGTCAGAAAAAGTTAACAATTGAATTTCTTGTGGGAAGCAAATATCTCATAAGGATTTTCATTCTTACTGTATTCCTTGCCTAGGCCCTGACCACGACGTTGCTAGCTGTCAGTTTTGTGCTAGATTTAACCAACGCACTATTAAGCGTCAGTACAATTTTGCCTTTCTTTACTTTGGCCGAAGATTCAATTATATAATGCCATCGGAACAGCCGATGACCAGAGTTTATAAAAAGCGCAAGGAAAAAGAGAAGGGCAGGTATCCGAGGTCCAAAACCGACAGCGAGGCTTCTGCTAGGCCTGTCGCCGGTTCGCCAGTTCTCAGTGAGGCGCTTTCGCAGCCCCTGATGCCCGCTACCTCAGAGCCACAGGCTGCTTCCAACTCCTACATACAGCCAACTGGGCCGCTGGAAACTCAAGGTATTGGACACTTCAAAACTATTCCCTCAGATGGGTCCAGAGCCGCTGAGCAGGCATCGGCTTCTTTGGGTGTTTTCAGACCTACACAATTATATGTAAAGCCAACCTCAGCTTCAAAGGCAAAGACTAAAGCAGCTCTAAAGACAAAGAAACAAGTATAGCATTCTCCCAGACAGACTTCCATGCCTAAAAACCAGATGCTTAAAATGGTCGAAGACCTAATTACTTTGATCAGGGGTTCCCATCCCCCTCCTGATAAGAGGCCTAGGCAAGAGATAGAATATGAATCTTCAGATCAGGTTTCCATTTCCTCTGATTCCTCTTCTGAGCATGAATATTCCCTTCCTCCCTATGAGGATTCTGATGCTGAAGAATCCATCCCTTCAGTCTTGTCTCCTGAGGATTATTCTTTTGGGGAGACCCTGCATACTATGAGGGAGCATTTCCATTGGGAGAACCAAGATTACTCTGAATCCAAGAAAAGGCTCAGAGACTTCCTTTTATTACCCCAGCACAGACCCCTTGCTATTCCTCCTGTTTTAGACATTGTAGATGATGTTTTTACAAAGTCTGGTCTATCTTCTGACTCTTTACCACCATCTCCTGTAAAGCCAGACAGATACTACAGGGTTCCGGATTCACATACATTTATTTACAAAAACCCTGCTGCTGACCCAGAAACTATTTCTCAGGGTCCCAAGGGGGTCAAGGCTTCCACTGCAAAAAACCCTATTCCCTCTGATAGGGATTCAAGGGCCCTGGACAGATGGGGAAAAAAGATTTATACTTCTGCTACCTTGGCTGTAAGAGCTTTAAATTGTCAGTTTCATATGCTTAAATATCAGCAATATTGTATGTCACTGCTTAAACAGAAAATGTTGACAAATTCAGAATGTGCAGAAAACAAAGAAATACAGGATTTATTGCATGCAGCTGAACAAGTGGGAAAGCATATTTTGCAATGTGGTTTTGATTCTCTAGAGGCCTCTTGCAGGGCCGCTGTTACAGGTTCTGTCATTAGGAGGCATGCTTGGTTAAAAGAGCAGAATCTGCCTGATCATAGATGCTCCTTTGCAACATGATACCTTGTTTAGTGTTAAAGCAGAAAAAGTGTTGAAGAAAATGGAGGACAAACCTAAATCTATGCAAACAGTGAAGGATTTCTTACAGGTACAGCCTCCCAGATTTAGCAGGAACTGGCCTACAAAGAATTGGTCCTTTCCAGTGTCAGACAGGCCACAAAGAGGCAGATACAGATGCCCCAGAGGCAGATCACAGCCCCAAGGCTCATATAGGCCTAAGCAATGGGGTGCTTCTACCTCCAAAAGTGGAGAGGAAAAATCACAGCCATTCAGGGAACAGTCTCAATGACTTTCCCCTACCAACACCAAGCACTTATCTTCTGGCTGCTCCTTTGGGGGGAAAATTAGCACTTTTCTCACAAAATTGGCACAGGATCACCCAGGACAAATGGGTCTTAACTATCGTATCTCAAGACTACAGGTTCCACTTTCACACCCTGCCAAGGCCAAACGGTATGCCAAACCTGCCATGCAATCAATGGGCAGAGGCACAAAACAAGTTTTATCCTTCATGGACATGAAAGCCATTCAACAAGTACCACAGCAAGAGCACGGAATACGATTTTACACAAGGCTATTCTTGGTACCCAGAAAGGACAAAGCCTGGAGACCAATACTGGACCTGTCTATCCTAAACACATTCCTGGATATTCCAAAATTCAAAATGTTAACTCTGCAGCAGCTTCTGCCCATGCTGGGCAAGAAGGCTTGGCTTGTGACTTTAGACCTAAAAGAGGCATACCTGCATGTCCCAATCAGACAATCATGCAGAAGATACCTCAGATTTATGGCTGGCTCAGTGCACTACCAGTTCTCTGCACTGCCCTTTGGCTTATCTACTGTGCCTAGAGTCTTCACAAAAATGCCTGGCACCAGTGATTGCATTTTACAGACAAAGAGGAATACAAATATATTCATACTTGGATGACTGCCTTATTCAAGCAGAGAACAAGGACACACTACTACAACATCTGGTGTTTGTAAAAAGGTTACTAACAGGTCTAGGGTACAAAGTAAATGAAAATAAATCAGAACTCATACCCTCTCAAGAGATAATATTCCTGGGTGCAAGCTTAAATACAACTGCCCAGATGGCTTATCTCATGCCAAACAAAGGCAACTGACTACTTATTTCAAAATGTTGGCAACAAAGTCCCAGTTATCTGCAAGAAAAATTCTGCAGGCTTTGGGCTTCATGGCATCCAGCATTCTACTAATTCCATATGCAAGACTGCATATGAGGAAACTTCAATGGTATCTAAAAAGTGTTTGGACTCAACATTGCAACAGCCTGAAAACAGTAATTGCCCTCATTCCCTGCCTGCAACAGGAGTTTCGATGGTGGGCAAAAGCCTGTCACCTCAACACGGGACAGCCATTTACCATACCCACAGCCAGGCAGACATTGACAACGGATGCATCAGATTATGTCTGGGGGGCCCATATGGCAGGAAGATGTATTCAGGGCACATGGTCCACAAGTCAAATGCATCTACATATCAATCAAAAAGAGATGCTAGCTGTACCGAATGCCCTGACAGCTTTCAAGAATCTACTTCATCCAAGACAACTACTGATAAAGACAGACAATACTACAGTCATGTGATACATAAACAAGCAGGGGGGCACACATTCCTACCCCCTCTGCAGACTAGCCATGAACTTGTGGGACAGAGCATTGACTTATCAAGTACATCTGCAAGCACAATTCCTGCCAGGAAGGATAAATACTCTGTCATACAAATTAAGCAGAAACCTAATGGATCCCCACAAGTGGAAATTGGATCCACAAGTATTCAGCATGATAACAAAGAACTGGGGATGCCCGGGCATAGACCTATTTGCCTCCCCTCACAACTACCAACTACAGAAATTCTGCACAAGGACTTATCACAAGCAAGCATGGAAAGTGGATGCTCTATCTATCAGCTGGAAAAACCTAACAGTATACGCCTTTCCTCCTCTGCCTCTCCTTCCCAAGGTACTCCTCAAGGTCAGACTAGAAAAGCCAAAAATGATACTGATTGCCCCAGACTGGTCCCGCCAGCACTGGTACCTAATCTTAAAGAGCTTGTCTCAAAGTCCAGATTGGACATTACCTCAAATTCCTCACTTATTGACCCAACAAGACAGTCAGATACTGCACAGCCAACTCAGGACCTTAAACCTGGCAGCATGGCGAATACTGTAGCCATTCAAGACACACCTTTCTCAAAGGCAGTGATGGATATTATTTTGGAGGCCAGGAGGCCTAGCACCAGAAAATCTTATGCAGAAAAATGGAAGAGATTCTGTGCCTGGAATCAGGCACAAGGCATTGACACGATTGTTCCAAATATTCCTCAGATTTTGCAATACTTAACTGAGATGCTGGATAAAGGCCTTTCCTTTTCATCAATTAAAATTCATGCCTCTGCCATTTCAGCTCATTACAATACAAATCCACCTATTTTTCTGCATCCATTACTAAAGCAGTACCTCAGAGGGGCCAAAAACATAAGACCTCCAAGGAGAGCCCCAATACCTGCATGGGACCTCAACTATGTCTTGGAAAAACTCACATTGCCTCCATTTGAGCCAGCCTCTGCAGCTGATATAAAATTCTTATCCTGGAAAACAGCTCTGCTCCTAGCAAAAACCTCCGCTAGACGAGTCTCAGAGTTACAGGCACTCATGGCTGTGGAACCTTTTATTATTTTCCTTCATGACAGGGTTTCTCTGAGGACAAACCCTACATTTATGCCTAAGGTAGTGTCCAGTGTGGCCCTTAACTAAACAATTCATTTGCTTACCTTTTACCCAAACCCACAGAATAAGGGTGAGAGACTTCTGCATTCTTTGGACATTCACAGACAGCTGTGCTTTTACTTGGACAGAACCAAGGCTTTCAGAAAGACTGAACAACTTCTAGTGGCATATGCTGCAGGATCACAAGAAAAGCCTATCTCAAAACAGACTATTTCAAAGTGGATCGGCCACTGCATTTGTTTCTGCTATTCTCAGCATGGCAAATCAGTGCCTAAGGGCATTAGGCCACATTCCACCAGAGCAGCAGCCACTTCAGCAGCCTTCCTTAGAGGAGTACCAACCAAAGACATCTTAGAGGCTGCATCTTGGAGTTCTATGCATACTTTTACAAAGCACTACCACTTACGTCTCTACTCAAAATCCAGGGTAGGCTTTGCCACTGCAGTTCTACAGGGCCTGATAGCCTCTCCTAATCCTATTTCACACCAGCCTCCCAACCTTAGCTTTGGGATTCAACCCAATTGTAATGACTGCAACAGTGAAACACGCTGAACATAGTACAGTTGTGTGCCTACCATAAATGTAGATGTTCGAGTGTATTCACTGTTGCAGTCCAGGTTACCCCACCCCACCATCCCCCTTTTACTTTGCTGGGACTTATCTCTACTTCTCTATTCTATACAACCTATGTGGTGTATTTGCTTGTAGATGAAGGAAAAATAGTTTTTTTCTGAATGCATGTTTATTGGCATAATTTAGCCTACCTTTTTGGGGCCACCTGACATCTGGGGCTAGAAAAACTGAAGAAAATGGCGTTGGCTACATCTATTATACCCTTGGTGCACTGACATCAGGGAAGAGGTGACAGCAACCGACGCCGAACCTAGACTTTGGAATTCGGGCTGACTGAGGGTAGCCTGCCAGCAGGATAACCCAATTGTAATGACTGCAATAGTGAATACACTTGAACATCTACATTTATGGTAGGTACACAACTGTACTTTCTTCAAGCTTCATTTACTTACGTGTGTGCATGTGTGTGTGTGTTTGTGCACACACGTGCCTAGAGATAGGTGGACTGGGCCATTGTGGTCCATTTCCATTTATTTTGTATGTACTTGTGCCATACATTCTTCGGATATCTTGGTGTAGGTCATCTCATCACATCATCTTTTACACAACTATGCTGTTAGGCTTAGTTGTTGAAGTCAATGGCGACAATGGAACATAATTTTATGGCTGTGTTGCCAAAACCTAATTCAGACAGATATGAATTGGTATTGGTAACTGATATTTTGCTTTGAGATTGCACAGTTTCTTTTTTTAAGTTGTAAAATATTAGATTTAAGGAAACAGTAGTATGTATGCCATTCAGTTTATAATGATACATACTCCAAATATAAAGCTTGTAGCGCATGTACAAACTCCTCTGGAATCGTTTGATAATCAAGAATTCAAAACTGTCTCCCCTACATTTGCCTGAGCCCTAACTTCACAGGGATCATTTTCTCAAGTCCCATCTCCATAATGCTGAGCTTGCTGATTACTGTTTTCCACAGCAACTCACTGCTGCTACAATTTCTAAGTGTGCACCAACAGCAATTACTTCACTTTGGGAGCTTTCTCCCCTCTTTACATTTGTGCAACAGTAGAGTTGTTATATATTGCCCTACACATGGGGATGCAGGGGCACATACATCTACATGTTTTAGAGTTTGTTACATGATTATGTTGATACATAATCTACATAATACAATAAGTGTCATGGTGTAAACTACAGGGTTTGATAAGACAGTGAACTCTTCAGTGTAAATAATGCTGTCAATGTTGTATCTCTATCTATGTCTGCTTTTTTCTGACATCCATATCAGTGTGTGCTCATTAAACTGATGTCTGTAAGAAATGGTCTGTAGTTCTCCATTCAGATGTCAGCATTTTTATTTTATTATATTTCTACCAAGCAACCTGCTTGCTGAGTAGAAAGCATACATTATCACTAATGTATGGAATGTCCCAGGCTATTGCAGTGCCACCAAATATAACGTCAAAACATTACATTGGACGGTTGTCACTAAGTGTTAAAGTTGGCTGTAGCTAGTATGTTTGCTCTTTACTGTTTCTGAAGTTGAACTAGCTTGCCAACACAAAATTATGTTTTGATGCTGACAATTCAAGTTAAGAAAGATTCATGTACCTTTTCTGAATGTGTGACACAGAGAAAAGAATATTTATGATCATGTTAAACTGTTAGAAGCTGAAGATACAATATGGTCTAAAGCTCATTTTGTGTACCAAAAACACACACCATTTGGTGTTAAAATGCAATGCCCCAGTCACCGGTGTTAAATTTTGTAGGATATGAACATGTGATAGATACACCACCACCCAGACCTTATTTATCACTGACACATCATGAAAGTATCTGGAAAAAACACTGGGTATTTATCCTGACCAATGATATGCATTTTACCCACTTGAGACACAAAAATTATCAAATACTTCAGTGAGATTTTTTTTCTCTATGAAAATATTTTAAAATAACTTCATCAGTTGTTCAACATTACAAATGCTTATTATATTGCACAACTGGAAAAAAATGCCACATTTTTATTTTGATAAGCAGAAGAAACCATTGAATTGTTTGCAAGTTTTTGATGAAGCTACAAATAACATTGTCAGTTAAATAACAACACATTTTCCTGAAATAACCAAAGCTAAAAAAAAACTAAAACAAATTAAAAAGTTACAAGTACAAACCTCACAATAGAATAGTTTGTAGAAAACTCCTTGAACATCATTTGGAAGGGGGTTGTGCTCCCCTACAACTCCCTCAATGTGGGAAGTCTGCCTCCTACTCAGTCTCTAAATCTTCTACCTCAAACTTCACAATGATATAGAAAAACAAAAGTAAAAAAAAGAAAAAGTCACCTCTTCACTTTGGCCTGAATCACTGAACCTTGGAAATAGTACAAGAGAACAGGGGCAACAAAACAACAGCTGACACCATGAAAGGTTAACAGTTCAAGATTTCCTTAAAGATATGACAGATATCAGAAATGTGTGCCAAAGCCATTGCATAGAAAGATAAAGCCCTTTCTATGCCCCAAGTGATCCCAGATTCAACTTTAGGCTTGGCCATCTGAGGGAGGATGAGTGCACCTGGGTTAGGGGGGTGGGCACACATAAAGGCTGATGAGCCAACCACTGAGTGCTTCCCTGAATGATGGGTGGTGTCACTTGCCAATGTCAGTTCTCTGCAGAAGAAAGGAGCTCATCATCACTGGTCTCCCATTACATGTCAGTCTCAGGATCTTATTTGTACATACTGGTGCTGGGCAAACTGATAGCATTTAAAGTGATCCCCCCACAGCAGCAATATGACACACAGAGTCCCAGGATCCCCCAAGTTTCTCGCTGGTACAAACTCTCATGGAGTAACTCTGGGGGTGATTAATGAGGATTAGCTAGACCCAAGAATGGACAGTGGTGCCATAATGTGCTGATGGGCAGTTCTGTGGGTAGAAAAAGAGAGCAAAAAATATCATAGAAGTGTTATGCAACAAAGTGTGGTGAGCTCTTTTTGATCTGTGAATTGTTTGGTTATTTAGTGACATCTTGGGCAATAGCTATATATATATATATATATATATATATATATATATATATATATATATACATATATATATATATATATATATATATATATATATATATATATATATATATATATATATATATATATATATATATATATATATATATATATATATATATAGGGAAATTGAATAAGATCGAATCCCCCTTTGGTTGGCTAGACAGCTAATTGACAGGTGTGCAAAATCGCACAGTTCTCAGGGCTGAGAAATATGCCCTTTCCCTGACATTGTTCAGTCTCAGAGTTAGTATATATAATTATATATAATTAGCAGGGGGTTTGGGGGTCTTGCTCCATTCAGAAAAAAGTTTGTTTTTCATGCGCTATTTGCTTGGTGCATGTGTAGTAGCGTGTTGATATTTGCAAAGTTGGCCTTTTGTGGTTGACCTTGTGAACATTGATATTGGGGTCATTTTTTCTTTTTCAGTAGACTCATATACTTAATTGAACCCTCATTAAATTGGCAGTCAAAAGACTTGACTGCAAAATATCGACCCTCAAAATACTGACAAGATGGAAGTTATACTAGGGAAGGGTTTATGCCCATTCCACACTGTGGACCTTGGAGTTGGTATGTATAATTATCAGGGGGTGTAGGGTGCAGGGAGGCTTGCCCCCACTGCAAAAAACTTTGAAAAACGTGACATTTATCATCATAGAAAACCAATGAAAAATCTGACAAACTTGAACCACATTTTGTCAATGTATTTGTGTGGGGGGGAAAGCCACCCTGCACCTCCCACACCCACCTACTAAATATATATATACCAATTCTGAAGTAACACAGCAGTGGGTAAAGGGCATAAACCTTACTTAGTATAACTTCCATTTTGTCAGTATTTTATGTTTAGATATTTTTACTGTGTCAACATTCTGCAGTGTCAATATTATGCAGTGTGTGTGTGTGTGTGTGTGTGTGTGTGTGTGTGTGTGTGTGTGTGTGTGCGTGCGTGCGTGCGTGCGTGTGTGTGTGTGTGCGTGTGATTCTATTTAAATAGCCACCAAAAAAGAGTTTCTAAAAGCAGGTTATATCTCATTTAGAGTTGAAGTTTCACAAAAATAGGTAAGTCAAAGGAATAACCTGGAAAAAGGAAAAGAATGGAAAGACATACATCAGTACAATATGGCAGAAAAAGTCATTGTGTTTGAAGGTTACCAGTAATCATAACTGGGTTTGCCTTAGTGAGAAGTGCGTACTAATAACTGTATGCATGCTTTACATATAAATGATAGTTTATTATCTACAGATAGCCATAAAATACAGAAGGTTAAAGTTTAAGGGTATCTGTAGAGCATCACATAGAAAGGGGAAACCATTGACACAACTAACTCTCGATGAAGCAGTCCACTACTTTAACTCAAGCTTCTTACAAATATTAAACCTGCATGCACCCACCAAAACCATTAGAATAAAGACAAACTATGCGCAGTGGCTAACTAAAGAAACTAAATCCATTCTCAAAGACAGAGATAAAGCTTGGATGCAATTCCACAAATACAAAACCCAAACTTCAAAACAAAAGTACCTAGAACTCCGGAATAAAGCCAAGAAACCTACCAAACTAGACAAAATTAAATACTAACAAAACATCTAGGAAAAATATGCTCATAACCTACAAAAATTGTGGACCGCAGTACCTCTATACTTAAACCAGGGAAAACCACTTCACCAATACCAGCAATTACAAACAACCAAGATAATATTCCCACTCAATTTAATACATATTTTACCAAAACAGCTCAGACCCTTGCAGGTACCCAAAATATTGCAAACTTCCCTATCCCAGCACCCCCCAAATACATACTAACAAACAGGATAATACCCCTCACTTTAACTTGCATCCAGTGTCTATCAAAGCTATTTCAAAACTCCTCCATAAACTTAAACCTACCACTCTAGCTGCTGACAATCTACCAGCCAAATTCTTCCAGTTAGCCTCAGAGGCTATAGCCTAGCCTGTTGCCATCCTCATTAACAGATCCATATCTGAGTGTAAGGTGCCCTCCATCTGGAAAAGCTCCTATATAATTCCACTGTACAAAGGAGGTAACTCCATAGAACTCAATTACTACTGTCCCATCGCTATTCTATCACCATTATCAAAAATATTAGAAAGAGTTGTTCACACCCAATTGATGCACTACCTCCTCAATAACAATCTGCTGTCTCAATCTCAGCACGGCTTGCAACCCACTGACAGTGCCACCACTGCATTAGTGTCCCTTACCAATACAATCAACCAGCACAGAAACAGTTGTCATTATGTTTCTACAGTATTTTTGGATCTCTCAAAGGCTTTCGATATGGTCAACCACAATATGCTTCTTAACACACTATCCACCCTTGATATCACTCCTTCGTCAATCTCATGGTTTAAAAGCTACCTATCAGGATGACAGCAAGTAGTGCAATGGCAAAACCAACTGTCTGCCTATCTACCAGTATCCTTAGGGGACCCTCAGGGATCCATCCTTGGGCCATTACTTTTCTCATTATTCACCAACAAGCTCTCCGCCTCCATACCGAATGCCTCTGTAGTGCAATATGCAGATGATACCACCCTCATATGCTCTGCCTCCACACTAAATGACCTTTACTCCCTAACCCAAAATTGTTTCTCAGTTGCTGAAACCTGGCTCAATAACTCCCACCTAATTCTCAACCCAAACAAAACTAAACTTCTTTTCAGCCCATGTAGATCTCCACCTTCAAGTGACCAATTTATCTTAATGTCCAACAACAACACCAAGATCACCCCAACCACCCACAGAAAACTATTAGATGTAGAAATAGATAATAACCTGAGATTTGACATCCACGTATCCCAAATCATCAAGAAATTCCACAAAAAGCTAAGCCTCATCTATTGTAACAAACACTTTCTTACTAAACACACTAAAACCATAATTGCTAGAACACATCTGTTATCTACCCTCCTCTATGCCTCCCCTGTTCTAACTAATCTACGTAGGCTGACCTAAACAAACTTGAATCTTGCTACAACAAGATTGCCAGGTTTGCTTCTGGGTCCTCACACAATACTCATCACTGTGTTCCACTCAAGCAACTAAACTGTCCAGAGCTGCCTCAACTTCTTAAACACAATCAACTGTCACTTGTACATGAGGTATACTACCACCCTGATAAAATCCCAGCACTACACAATCTAATCCAACCCTATACTACTACTAGAACCCTAAGATCTAGTAATCAGAACCTCGTAAATGTCAGTAATTATAATAATAACTCTGGCAAATCCCTCTTTAGCTGTTCTGTTTCTAAAGCTTGGAATACTTTACCTAGCTACCTGACCTCTAATAGCTCTACCACACAATTTAAAAAACACTTGAAAACACATCATATGGACAACTGGTCCTGCTCCTGTGACTCCCCAGGGTGAACAACTAATGTACAAACTAGTATTTGTATTTCCCTCATTCCTTCCCTTTTGTACTATGTACTTATATGGTACAAAAGGCTATTTCTATCTGTCATTTACATCCCTACCAAATTATGTTTATCTGAATGTCCTTTTAAATACATTGCTGTATTTATATCTTACTATGTTATTTTGCTCTGTGCAGGTCATTGCACTGCCTTTTACTCTGTATTATGTTGAAACTGCTGTTTAACTTTATTATCTGAGTTTTTTTTTTCTTTACTGTGTTAATATGTGCTACGTGTGCTATGCAATGCATTATATTTTTGTATTTCATACTAACTGTTAAGTATATTTGTAGTCTGGAACTTTTTTCCCTGGGCCTCCACTGAAAATGGACCTGTGTCCAATCAGACTAGCCCAGTCAACAAATGTAAAATAAAAAAAATAAAAAAATACAATAAAAGCCCATGAAACTCATACAATTCATTCATTCATTGAGGCAGTCACTCATACACTCCACTCCCTCTCCGATTATTTTAATTTTAACCAGTTCAGGGCTGCAGGCAGCTGCTTGGAACCGTTTGAAATATTGCAGTTATTATATATAAGATTGGGAGGTGGCTTGCCCCTCCCACATGGGGGGGGGGTGCAGGGGACTTGTCCCTCTGCAAAAAAGAAATTTAAAGGAGAAGAGTGATGCTCGATATTTGCTCTTCTCCTGGATTTTTGATCTTTTTTTTTCATCATGTCAGGGCTTGTCATTTCGTGTCCCAAAATTTCAGTAATGAGCCAGAGCTGGAAACTATCCTGTGAGTAACTGAAAGCAAGACTCCCTACAACAACATGACAGAACAGGTGAATTTTTACTGTTATAAGTAACAACTAGAATAGCAGCTAGTAAGCCATGCTTGTGGATAAGGGAAATGCTTTATAATAATTATTTATATATAAATAAATTAATGCTTCATAATTATTTACAGATAAATAAAGTAAGGGTTATCCATAATCTGGTATAACAACCAGGCATTTAATATAGAGAGTATATATAGAATCTCTTTGTAGATGCCACTTAATATGTAGTTGATTATATATAATTAAAAAGAGAGTAAGCACTTTCCCCAAGAAGCAGATAAAGTGAAAAAAAATCTCTAGCAGGAGACTGTTGGTATTCGCTTGGAAATCAAAACTGAAAATATTTTTCCTTAACCTAAAAATGCAGAAGATCTCTACACTACTAAGTCAAGTGTTGTATAGTCCACCCCACCTTGAATAGTTTCAGACTGCTGTTGGCACATATGAGGAGAATGGTTAACCAGACACAGATGCACGCACACACATACTCATATATACATGTATAGTACACATGCACACAGCCATTATAGCTCATATGTTATAACAACGTGTAATAATAACCTGGTCTGCTTACAGTATAAAGGATGGCCTATTTGCTGTAATTCTTAGTGTAAGGGGTATCATTAAGAGATAAGTAATCTAAAATGTGTTACCTACTAGCATTAATACATATAAAACTTGAGCAGTCTAATATCTTCATTGGATTTTTGCAATCCACCATTGTACTTACCTGGTGCATCATACAGCAACTTTTGTAAATGATTATCTCTAAATTATAATAAGTTTTGCTAAATACAGTATGATAGTTTTAGGTACAATCATTAAAATTATTGAAAGAACTAAACCTAATACTGCTTTGGCCCTGAGATTGCATCTATAACAGTATTGCATGATTTTCTTTTCTAGCTGGATAGCATATGAAGGTGACAGTTTCAGAGGAAGACAGATGCTTCTAGAGCCCATCAAGATTCCTGACTGGAGTCAGCACAGCAGTTGGAATACCATTGGATCTCTTCGTCCTGTTAACCAAGTAAAAGGATTATCACTTATATTTCTTTCTAAGTCATAAGGGAATTAAGCAGACTGCAGTAGTAATGTTATTACTTAACAGTGACACTGCCTCATGAGTTCCATTAAAGAGCTGGTACAAATTCTGAGACACCTCATTTTAATAATTATTTCTGATATCATTTGTACCATTTATTCTAACATCTACCTGATAAAGATCACATTTACACTATCAAAAACGAAGTACATTACCATGACTGGATATACACACATCTGCTGTGGGTCTGAAGGTTCATAGGTTCAAAGGTGTGTACTAGACTAATGGCCCTGAAGCCTCTACAAGCCTAGCCCATAGGATTACTCTGGCATCGTGCCACCCGACCTTAGTTCCCAGTGCTTCTGTCAAGTAGAGCCACTGGAGTGATCCCTGGGGTGAATTTTCTATTTCCCATCCACTCATCAATATTTCTCTGGAAGAGGGCCAGTGAGGTGCTCTGTTTGACATGTATGGGAAGTCTATTCCATAGTATGTGCAGTCTCTGGGTTATGAACCTGGCCCTCCAGCATGTTATGTTGATTGTGGTAATGAGGTTGAGGTCTCTGGAGCATGTGATGTGGAGGGATTGGGATTTCTTTAGATGTAGCATTTCTAACAGAGCTGGGTCAGATATGGCTTTGTAAGTCAAGCAGAGATCGCCTCTAAGTAGGCAATATGAGACAGAGAATAGGTGGAGTTTTTTGAGTCTGTCCATATAGGACAAGTGTTTAAAACCTAGAATCTTTGTGAGGTACTTTTGTGGCCTCTCCAGTTGTTGCAGGTATCTAGTGAGGTACATGCCAAATGGGGCATTGTACTCGATGATTGGCCTAATGAGGGAAGAGTAGAGGGAGGCAATGACCTCTTTCTTCCTGGATGCAAAACTCTTAGTAATGAGATGTGCCACATAGAAGGACTTTCTGACCACAATGGCAATGTGGTGGTTGAAAGAGATGTTGCTGTCAACCTGTGTACCCAGATCTCTTATAACACCTTCTTTGTTCAGTGGACTACCATTGATGTGGTAATTCATGGGAACCGGGTTTTTCCCAAAAGGGATAATGACACATTTTTTGGCATTGAGCTTAAGGCCATGGTTCTGACACAAGTCGTTGGTCTCAGTGAGGCCTTTCTGTAGGATGTCAACATCACTTGGGGAGTTAATAATAGCTCCCAACTTGCAATCATCTGCGAACTTTGTCAGCCAGAGTCCCTTTGTGTTGGCCTGGACTTCAGAGAAATAGATACCAAACAGGAGAGGACCCAGGACTGAACCCTGTGGGACTCCACTCGTGACTGGTCGGCAGTCTGACTTGGAGTCAGGTACTTTCACACTGTGTGTTCTATCTGTAAGCCAGTTTGCAACCCACCTAGTGATATGGGGGTTGATGCCTAGCTTACTGAGTTTTTCTGTGATTCCTGAGTGGGGAATGGTATCAAAGGCCTTGGCCAGATCAAGGTAGGCTGTGTGAACCACCTTGCCTTCATCCACAGCTCTGGTGACTGACTCAAAGAAGTTGACCAAGTTGAGCAGGCATGATCTACCCTTCACAAAACCAAACTGTGTGGGATCCAGAGTCTGGAGATTCCGTATACCCTTGTTTATTAGGTCCATGATAATGCATTCCATAGCTTTGCATATCAGACTCATTAGGCTAATGGGGCAATAGTTCCCAGGGTCTGTAGTCGCTCCTCCTTTGTGGAGAGGGATGACTGTAGCAGTGCACCATTCGGTAGAGACAAAGCCTGAGGTGAGGCTGTGATTGAACAGGACACACAGGTGAGGTGCCAGTTCACTCTGCAGTTCATGTAGAACACAGCCAGGGATATTGTCAAGTGACATAGAAGTAGTATTCTTGGCCTTGGACAGTGTTGTTTTAACCTGTCCAGCAGTAATACTGGGTGCCTGGCAATCTACTTTTAATGCATTTAGATAAGAATTTTGCTTATTCCAGTTTTGTCTGGTAAATCAATATAATGCACATTTTATTAAGAGTACCATCATTACAGAAAGAACAACAATTAATTGTTAAATGTAATTTATAATGGACAGACATAGGATTCTCATAAATGGTTATAAGTTGCTGCCAGGGTTTGCTTCTTTGTATGCTCTTCAAGAAGGAAAATAAGAAATACGTCTGAAAGTCATAGTACAGGAGATGAAACCAGTAGCATAGCAAGGGTGGGGGGACAGAGGCAATTGCCTGGGTACAAAGTGTTAGTGTGCATGATCCAGAGGCTAGCTCTACAACTTGCTTTCTTCTGCACCCGTACAAAAAGGCACTTGAGTTCAGTTTTTTTTTTCTTCACTTGAAGAGTTGGGAGCTTAGGATTGGCTTTCTAATCCAATTTTTTTTTTTGCTCTTCTGGGGGGGCTGGATTTGTTGATGCATGCTTGGCTGGATTACTGTAGGAAATCAATTGATATCCTACAATAATCCAAAGACATTTTGTCTTGTGTTGAGTGCTCTTGGGCTGTGGATTTATAGGGGGATGATTGGCTGAATTGCTGTAGTTTTGGGTCTGGATGAAACAAAACCACTGCTTCACTATCTCTTCATGCTTTGGTAAAATAACAGACTGATGATCCCAGCATATGAGGAACAAATGCCATTAGTATATCTGTTCTTTTCCTTATGGGGAGAATGTAGGAAAGCAGGATTTACAGAAAATGACTTTGAGTTGCCTGAAGGAAGGTAGAAAAAAGGCAGTGATACAAATCAGAACCAACCCTGTCTTAATCCATCTGTCTGATTTCAACTGTAGAACAAATTATGTGTGCAGTGGAATTTCTCACTCATTCATTCATAGCAGCATATTCTTCACCCATCCTTGACTGTAAGCAAAATGAGGCACCGTTGTCTTATTCCACCATGACTTGGTAAAGATGTGAAAAGGTACCCAAGAAAAAACATTTCTAAACTATGGACTTCACAGAATTCTGGAGGCCAGTGACATATATTGTCCACATAAGGATTGCCCAGCAAAAATAATCATGCACAAGAAAGTGAAATGGAGGGAACAATAGGGGCTATCAATTACAACAAAAACAGTTGTTGAGTGCAATCTGCTCATTGCCAAATGATCACAGATAATGGTAACAGGGAAGACCATGAGCCCTCAAAAGTGGGAAAACTAGATATTTTATATGCTATAGCTTGGTCTTTAAATGCAAATTAAAAGCAGCAAACCAATGGTGTTGCAAAGTGTATGTGAGAGTGTGCAGTATGTTTGCATGTAATTTCATAAAGCTCTTATTCCTGAAGATATTAAAACTGTGAATGTTAACCAGTAAAACAGAAGAAGTGAAGGAAGTACAAGCCACAAGAGTAAATCTACATAACAGAGGTGGAAGCCACAAAAGTTTTGGTCAGCAGATTGTAAAGTAGTAAAAGAAGTAAATACACTACAGGTGGACACTAAACCAAGTTCCTCCTGCCTGATCTGCTGGTAGTTTGGATGGATATTAAACATATCAGTTGCTTGTTATTAAGGAAGGGAGGAGGTATTCCAGGGGCTAGCACAGGCTTACTGTAATCAGTTTGTACACTATACTAGCCTTCTGCGAGTAAGGACACAAGGCCCAGCTGGATTTATCCTGTCCACTAAATGAAATAAATAAGAATGCAGCACTCGCACATCACACTATAGCCTTTATCAGATTAAAGCTGAACAGAATCCTATAGATAGCATTAGGCTTCTCGCTATACAAGTGAAGGGGTGTAACTTGTGAGGCGTGTATCAGGTTGTGAAATCCTTTTCTGTATTTGTTAGCAGACATAGAAGACAAGCAATGCCTACCGTGTAGGAAAAGTCTAAGGAAGAGAGTGACCTAAGGGGAATATCTTAGACTTCAGGAATCATGGATCATTTTAGACTTTTGATGTTGGGGTATAACAGTACCTCAAGTTTTCTATTAAGCTTGATAAGAAATATATTAAAAGAAATGTTTAAATAAATGCAATCATTTAGTAGTAATTTAAGACACTTAAGAATATTGCGTATCAAATGGGCATTGTTGCTTTTCTTTCACACTTTGCAACTTATTTATTCCCAAGGGAAAAACAGAGGTATCTCATTTGTTGAGCGACCTTGTTTGCAAACATTCTTCATTCCACAGGGGATAAAAAACAAGTTTGTTACAGAAGTTACTCTGCAAGGTACTCTAATGGTATTGCATGATACTGTGTCACACACCTTCTCTGAGAGACAAGAAAGGTTGGATGGCTTGCATTTCTATTGTCTGTAGGTCATAAATCATCTGAAACACTGACAGTTTTGTGACTGTACTCAACCTCTTAGCACAATAAGTCCGGAGAAAGCCTAAAACAATGGAGGGACAAGGACACAGAAATAGGCACAGATTCTAAATGTTGCTCTTATAAACCTAGAAAGTTGTTAGAATAACAGGATTTAGGTTGGCATGTATTTACTGAAGGATATAAAGTGTTAAACCCATATGTATCACTTATTTAGTGATTTCAGTCATCAGTGATTTGTCTGAAAACCACAAATTTTATGTGGAACAGACTGAAAATATGAGGCGAACATCTGGACAGTTGAGAGATATACAGTTCCTGCTTATTGCTGGTAACAGAGGGACAGGGAACCCAAAGGTTTAGAGTGCATAACACACTGAAGATAAAGTTACCAGGTCATGAAGGACCACCTACATAAGACAGAAAATAGTCATTGACTTGCTTTTCTCTTATATTTAAGTTTTAGATCCATTCAAAGTCTGCAAGCCTAGGTTTGTGACTGCATAGACAGGTAAAGGAAGGATGGATAACACAACAAAGTTCTTCATTAGCACTCTTCAAGAAAAATCTTGAGTGGATGGGAAATAGGAAATACACCCTGGGGATCACTTCTGTGTCTCTGCTCGACAGTCGCACAGGAAAATAACTTTCTTGGGTGGCGTAAGCCAGGGAACCTTGTTGGCTAGGCTTACGTAGGCCCTTGGGCTGATAGCCTAGTACCTACGTATGAACCCATAAACAAATTTAAAACATGTAACATACTATTTATAGGAGTTCACCTCCCCCAAACACACTCTGTGAGGAAGGGAAATAATTTGCAATGTGTTTTTCTTTGATCTGTAAGTCATATATCATCTGAATGCTGCAACCTTTCCCTGTAACTATGTAGTTACTTAATAGCATTTTCCTGATTACTGGTGCACAACAATTTAAAATTCACTATACATGCAGCAAATGTACTGAACAAAGACATTTTGAGGGCAATGTTTGCATGATCTTGTACCATACTAAAATGTACTAAATATAATCCATTTTAAATGTAAGTCTATATTTGTCATGAAAGTTCTTCCCATGTTTTCTCTAGTACAAATTACAGCATACACATTTGCACACACATGCACACACAAAAATCAAGCATGCTTACATGAGTGTTGTGACTGTTAACCTTTAAACACAGAGTTGTTCAAAAAATAAGTAAAATGGAAAAATTTGATTTTGTAACATAATTTTAATTTGCTTATACTTGTGGCACAGTACTCTAAAATCCATGACCTATTAATGAGGCTGATAGAAAAGTTCTGGTAATTATTTAGTTATTATTTCAAAGCTGAACATGTTTTAGCATGAGCTATATGCAATGTCTTGCAAATGAGACTTAGCTTCTCCCTGAAATGAAGGACTCTGACTAATGTTTTCCAAGTTGTTAGATATCTAGGGTAATGAACTGTTATTTCTTTAACTAATGTCTTGAGTTCTGATCCCATGTACATGCCATTATTCCATCCTGATTTTCAAGTAGCGCCATAAAGTTAATCAGCGTTTGATATTTATATTAACTGATATATATATATATATATATATATATATATATATATATATATATATATATATATATATACATATCTGTACTTGCATACACACACTCACTAACACACACACACACACACACACACTGTGTGTGTGTGTGTGTGTGTGTTCTTATGGACTACAGTAGCTATTAATTAAATGGCAGATCAACCCAGTGTTATTTGAATATATTTTTCTTCATATCTTAGAGATGTTTTGTTTCAACTGTCAGGCAAACCGTAAGTCAGTTTATTAGATTTCTTTAATTCTGGGTTTACTTCTATAAATCACTGGCTGTCATTCCCTAAGGCAGGGAACATACTTGAATAATTGCTACATGTGCTTCCTTTACATGATGAACAGACTACATGTTTAAGTGTTATAATAATTTAGTAGCAGTGACACATTAATGACCTGCAGACCATGGTAAGATAGGGATACTTTAAAATTATTAAGTATATGACAGATAAGGGGACCTTCATTGTGTCACTACTAGACAGAGGCACAGTATTCTAAATTTATTCTGTACATTTTTTGTACCACTTCATGGGGTGGCAAAAGCCACATCACTATGGCTAGGCTTACAAATGCCCCAGGGCAGATAGCCTAGTACTATACTATGAAACTATGAAACTTACTAAATAGTCATGACAAAGGAATAATCAAATTACGTAAACAATTGTGAGGAAATATTCTTAAATCAAAGAAAAGTAGTGTTGGAGTAACCCCCTTAGCAGTTCTAAATAGTCAATTAAAATTATGGTAAAAGTTAATAATTTCTTATTATTGGGTCAGAAATGTAATGGATGTAGTCTTCAAAAAGTGAACATTTCATAATTAACCCTAGGCTATCATAAATATTTAATAAATACGTTTCTGAACTATGTCATAGAAAATGTAAGAAACTAAGAAATACGTCTGAAAGTCATAGTACAGGAGATGAAACCAGTAGCATAGCAAGGGTGGGGGGACAGAGGCAATTGCCTGGGTACAAAGTGTTAGTGTGCATGATCCAGAGGCTAGCTCTACAACTTGCTTTCTTCTGCACCCGTACAAAAAGGCACTTGAGTTCAGTTTTTTTTTTCTTCACTTGAAGAGTTGGGAGCTTAGGATTGGCTTTCTAATCCAATTTTTTTTTTTTTTTGCTCTTCTGGGGGGGCTGGATTTGTTGATGCATGCTTGGCTGGATTACTGTAGGAAATCAATTGATATCCTACAATAATCCAAAGACATTTTTTGTCTTGTGTTGAGTGCTCTTGGGCTGTGGATTTATAGGGGGATGATTGGCTGAATTGCTGTAGTTTTGGGTCTGGATGAAACAAAACCACTGCTTCACTATCTCTTCATGCTTTGGTAAAATAACAGACTGATGATCCCAGCATATGAGGAACAAATGCCATTAGTATATCTGTTCTTTTCCTTATGGGGAGAATGTAGGAAAGCAGGGGATTTACAGAAAATGACTTTGAGTTGCCTGAAGGAAGGTAGAAAAAAGGCAGTGATACAAATCAGAACCAACCCTGTCTTAATCCATCTGTCTGATTTCAACTGTAGAACAAATTATGTGTGCAGTGGAATTTCTCACTCATTCATTCATAGCAGCATATTCTTCACCCATCCTTGACTGTAAGCAAAATGAGGCACCGTTGTCTTATTCCACCATGACTTGGTAAAGATGTGAAAAGGTACCCAAGAAAAAACATTTCTAAACTATGGACTTCACAGAATTCTGGAGGCCAGTGACATATATTGTCCACATAAGGATTGCCCAGCAAAAATAATCATGCACAAGAAAGTGAAATGGAGGGAACAATAGGGGCTATCAATTACAACAAAAACAGTTGTTGAGTGCAATCTGCTCATTGCCAAATGATCACAGATAATGGTAACAGGGAAGACCATGAGCCCTCAAAAGTGGGAAAACTAGATATTTTATATGCTATAGCTTGGTCTTTAAATGCAAATTAAAAGCAGCAAACCAATGGTGTTGCAAAGTGTATGTGAGAGTGTGCAGTATGTTTGCATGTAATTTCATAAAGCTCTTATTCCTGAAGATATTAAAACTGTGAATGTTAACCAGTAAAACAGTAGAAGTGAAGGAAGTACAAGCCACAAGAGTAAATCTACATAACAGAGGTGGAAGCCACAAAAGATTTGGTCAGCAGATTGTAAAGTAGTAAAAGAAGTAAATACACTACAGGTGGACACTAAACCAAGTCCCTCCTGCCTGATCTGCTGGTAGTTTGGATGGATATTAAACATATCAGTTGCTTGTTATTAAGGAAGGGAGGAGGTATTCCAGGGGCTAGCACAGGCTTACTGTAATCAGTTTGTACACTATACTAGCCTTCTGCGAGTAAGGACACAAGGCCCAGCTGGATTTATCCTGTCCACTAAATGAAATAAATAAGAATGCAGCACTCGCACATCACACTATAGCCTTTATCAGATTAAAGCTGAACAGAATCCTATAGATAGCATTAGGCTTCTCGCTATACAAGTGAAGGGGTGTAACTTGTGAGGCGTGTATCAGGTTGTGAAATCCTTTTCTGTATTTGTTAGCAGACATAGAAGACAAGCAATGCCTACCGTGTAGGAAAAGTCTAAGGAAGAGAGTGACCTAATGGGAATATCTTAGACTTCAGGAATCATGGATCATTTTAGACTTTTGATGTTGGGGTATAACAGTACCTCAAGTTTTCTATTAAGCTTGATAAGAAATATATTAAAAGAAATGTTTAAATAAATGCAATCATTTAGTAGTAATTTAAGACACTTAAGAATATTGCGTATCAAATGGGCATTGTTGCTTTTCTTTCACACTTTGCAACTTATTTATTCCCAAGGGAAAAACAGAGGTATCTCATTTGTTGAGCGACCTTGTTTGCAAACATTCTTCATTCCACAGGGGATAAAAAACAAGTTTGTTACAGAAGTTACTCTGCAAGGTACTCTAATGGTATTGCATGATACTGTGTCACACACCTTCTCTGAGAGACAAGAAAGGTTGGATGGCTTGCATTTCTATTGTCTGTAGGTCATAAATCATCTGAAACACTGACAGTTTTGTGACTGTACTCAACCTCTTAGCACAATAAGTCCGGAGAAAGCCTAAAACAATGGAGGGACAAGGACACAGAAATAGGCACAGATTCTAAATGTTGCTCTTATAAACCTAGAAAGTTGTTAGAATAACAGGATTTAGGTTGGCATGTATTTACTGAAGGATATAAAGTGTTAAACCCATATGTATCACTTATTTAGTGATTTCAGTCATCAGTGATTTGTCTGAAAACCACAAATTTTATGTGGAACAGACCGAAAATATGAGGCGAACATCTGGACAGTTGAGAGATATACAGTTCCTGCTTATTGCTGGTAACAGAGGGACAGGGAACCCAAAGGTTTAGAGTGCATAACACACTGAAGATAAAGTTACCAGGTCATGAAGGACCACCTACATAAGACAGAAAATAGTCATTGACTTGCTTTTCTCTTATATTTAAGTTTTAGATCATTCAAAGTCTGCAAGCCTAGGTTTGTGACTGCATAGACAGGTAAAGGAAGGATGGATAACACAACAAAGTTCTTCATTAGCACTCTTCAAGAAAAATCTTGAGTGGATGGGAAATAGGAAATACACCCTGGGGATCACTTCTGTGTCTCTGCTCGACAGTCGCACAGGAAAATAACTTTCTTGGGTGGCGTAAGCCAGGGAACCTTGTTGGCTAGGCTTACGTAGGCCCTTGGGCTGATAGCCTAGTACCTACGTATGAACCCATAAACAAATTTAAAACATGTAACATACTATTTATAGGAGTTCACCTCCCCCAAACACACTCTGTGAGGAAGGGAAATAATTTGCAATGTGTTTTTCTTTGATCTGTAAGTCATATATCATCTGAATGCTGCAACCTTTCCCTGTAACTATGTAGTTACTTAATAGCATTTTCCTGATTACTGGTGCACAACAATTTAAAATTCACTATACATGCAGCAAATGTACTGAACAAAGACATTTTGAGGGCAATGTTTGCATGATCTTGTACCATACTAAAATGTACTAAATATAATCCATTTTAAATGTAAGTCTATATTTGTCATGAAAGTTCTTCCCATGTTTTCTCTAGTACAAATTACACGCGCATACACATTTGCACACACATGCACACACAAAAATCAAGCATGCTTACATGAGTGTTGTGACTGTTAACCTTTAAACACAGAGTTGTTCAAAAAATAAGTAAAATGGAAAAATTTGATTTTGTAACATAATTTTAATTTGCTTATACTTGTGGCACAGTACTCTAAAATCCATGACCTATTAATGAGGCTGATAGAAAAGTTCTGGTAATTATTTAGTTATTATTTCAAAGCTGAACATGTTTTAGCATGAGCTATATGCAATGTCTTGCAAATGAGACTTAGCTTCTCCCTGAAATGAAGGACTCTGACTAATGTTTTCCAAGTTGTTAGATATCTAGGGTAATGAACTGTTATTTCTTTAACTAATGTCTTGAGTTCTGATCCCATGTACATGCCATTATTCCATCCTGATTTTCAAGTAGCGCCATAAAGTTAATCAGCGTTTGATATTTATATTAACTGATATATATATATATATATATATATATATATATATATATATATATATATATATATATATACATATCTGTACTTGCATACACGCACTCACTAACACACACACACACACACACTGCGTGTGTGTGTGTGTGTGTGTGTGTGTGCTTTCTTATGGACTACAGTAGCTATTAATTAAATGGCAGATCAACCCAGTGTTATTTGAATATATTTTTCTTCATATCTTAGAGATGTTTTGTTTCAACTGTCAGGCAAACCGTAAGTCAGTTTATTAGATTTCTTTAATTCTGGGTTTACTTCTATAAATCACTGGCTGTCATTCCCTAAGGCAGGGAACATACTTGAATAATTGCTACATGTGCTTCCTTTACATGATGAACAGACTACATGTTTAAGTGTTATAATAATTTAGTAGCAGTGACACATTAATGACCTGCAGACCATGGTAAGATAGGGATACTTTAAAATTATTAAGTATATGACAGATAAGGGGACCTTCATTGTGTCACTACTAGACAGAGGCACAGTATTCTAAATTTATTCTGTACATTTTTTGTACCACTTCATGGGGTGGCAAAAGCCACATCACTATGGCTAGGCTTACAAATGCCCCAGGGCAGATAGCCTAGTACTATACTATGAAACTATGAAACTTACTAAATAGTCATGACAAAGGAATAATCAAATTACGTAAACAATTGTGAGGAAATATTCTTAAATCAAAGAAAAGTAGTGTTGGAGTAACCCCCTTAGCAGTTCTAAATAGTCAATTAAAATTATGGTAAAAGTTAATAATTTCTTATTATTGGGTCAGAAATGTAATGGATGTAGTCTTCAAAAAGTGAACATTTCATAACTAACCCTAGGCTATCATAAATATTTAATAAATACGTTTCTGAACTATGTCATAGAAAATGTAAGCAGTCGTCCATAGCAGGGTTATAGGTTATGGTAGGATTTACTCTTGACTGGTCAAGATTTGGTCTTGTGGTTAAAATCCAAGGAAACAAATGTGCCATCCAGGTAGAACTAACTTCCACCATGACACACATCCAACTGTTATTGGGTTTGTGATTACACAATGGTATTGGGTGATGCCATTGTTGTTCATTTTTTATAGTAATGCCAAGATACAAAAAGTCAAATTTAAAATGCTGCAGGTTGGTACTGGTTATGGTCAGCTCTGCATGTCTGACCCTGTAATATTACAGGCAAGTTTCAGTCTCCTCAACATCAAATGTAAATAAATTTAACCCTACATTAAGCAAATGTTTTTGTCTTGGTCTCTATATTTAAGCAGTACAGTCTTATGACAGAAGAGGCTATATTATGCCGGGAAGCATTCATTCATTAAAGGCACAGTGAGTGACAGCATGCTGAAATAGGTATGGTTGCAGAAATAAATACACGGGGTATGCCGACAAAGCTAATATTAACAAAACATTATAAAAGCAATTAAGAGTTAACTTTGCCAGATTCATAGATTTTAACATCTTAATAGGCACATAAAGCTGTTCTCAGTACTTGTGAGTAGTAAAATAGTTATGTGGTAACAGTCCTGGAGCCTTAGTGAATTGTGGGTAGCTAACGAGTTTTTAATTATGGGCTGTTTGTTGTTTTTTAATATTTTAGAGGAAGTTGTTTGTACAAACAATCCAGGAGAGAGAATTTTGTTGCCAGTAGATCATCTCAACAAAAGTAAATGAGCCAAGCAGGATCTACTTCTATAAAGGGTGTAGTGGGAAAAAATGTAACAAAAATACAGAGACACATATCACCTCCCAGAAAAAGATAACAACCATATAATATCCCAAAACACTAAATCATTGCAACAAATATTTATGCTGATATTGCTTTTCCTTACTTCTCCTTATGCATCTACTTATGTCAACCTGATTGTAGTGGATATACTTTTATCACTTAATATTTCTTTTGAAAATATTGCTGCAACTGTTATTAAAAAAATATTTTTAGGTTTTTAGATTACCACATTATTGTGTAACCACCCTTTCCACAGTGGCTGCATTTTATCTTCAGCTGTTTACTGTTAAGTGTACTGTGTCATCTGTTGGTATTAATTTTATATATATATATATATATATATATATATATATATATATATATATATATTTATATATATTTATTTATATATATATATATATATATATATATATATATATATATATGGGTCTGTAGTATAATCGTGAAGTATGGAAACCGTGAATACGAAAACGTCGACACAAAAAGACCGAACTAACAGATGAGCGAACCACCTAATCAGCGAAAACCACAACATCGAATGGATTTCCCTAACCAACAACGCTATGTAAGTATACCTAAACCAACTATAAAAAGCAATAACAAAACACACTTTTGCAGGGGGCAAGCCCCCCTGCACCCCCCTACTTAAATATACCAACTCCGAGATCGCACTACAGCGAGGGAAAGGGTATATACCCTTATCCCCAGAATCACCCTGCTGGTCAAACAAATCCATTCAATGTTTTGCCTTTAGCTGTTCAGGTGGATCGCTCATTATGTGTCGACATTTTTGTATTCATGGTTTCCATCTTTCATAATTCTGATATAGACCCTATACATATATATATATATATATATATATATATATATATATATATATATATATATAGGTTTACCGACATAATGTTGAATGCTAAATGGTTGAAACTGAATTGGTTGAACGCACTATATTCAATGATCAAAATGTTGAAATAAAATTAGTCTAAACACACAATGTCAAAATTATCAAATTTGCCCATTTCTGCAATGTAGTAAGATCATGGAGTTGATATATTTAAGTAGGGGGTGCGCAGTAGAGTTGATCTCATTGCTTTTGCAATGAAATGATTGTAGACATTTTGATAATTCAGTGTTTTAGGTTGAGAAGTTATTTTTCAACCTAATGACTATTAGACATTTTATGACATTCAACATTATGTCGGTAAACCATATACACACACACACACACACACACACACACACACACACACACACACACACACACACACACACACACACACACACACACACACACACACACACACACACACACACACACACACACACATAAGAAATTACAGTGCCTTTTGGAAAAAATGCCACCCAAGCTAATTACTCCATTGATAAGACACCCATGAGAGTTGACCCTGTAGTCAGGGATCTGGGAACATATGTAGACAGTAATCTGGCAGCTGACCAACATTTGACCAAGGTAGCAAGAAAATCATAATATGTCACCCAACTTATAAGTAAGGGCATGACATCCAGGTCCAGGTAAGTCATTGTGCCACTTTATTCAGCCCTTGTCAGACACATCATGGAGTATAATGCCCCCTTCTACATGCAGCTGAGCAGACATATGCAATAGGTAGAACACCTACAAAGGTTCCTTACCAGGAGAATCCAGGGTATAAACACATTGTACAATATGGTTTGCCTTAAAGCCCTATCTCTATACCATGACTCCTACAGGTATGAGGTAATCTATGCCTGGCATGCAAGGCATCCTCAGACACAGCTCTAATGGACCTTTTGCACAACTCCAAAATGAGCAGCATCAGAAGCACTAGTTCCAAGGATTTAAATTTTGCTTCTGACATAAATAAGACATTTTGCAAAGACAGCTATGTTTCTCAGAGGAATGCCCTGCTCAGGAGCAGTCTCCCCATCCACAGGACGCAGAGTACATTCCTAACCCCTTGACCAATGGATGGATGGGAAATCAGAAATTTACCCCAGGTCTGGTCCCCATGTCTCTGACAGACAGAAGCAGACAATAATGCCCAAACTAATGTACCCTCACATAACCACTAGAAACCTCTTAAGTAGCATACCCCCTCCAAATAAAAGCCCATGATATATAGGGATACAACTTGGTTGGATTATATGGCTGGTTTATAAAGGCCCTGGTGGTCATTATCCTAGTATGAACCTATGAAACTTCCAGTCTATGCTGTATCTGTAATCACTATACTTCAAATATTGTTTGCACTTACGAACAACCTGCTATAACCTCTTTGTGCGTTTTTTCTTTCACTAAATATGTTTCAGAGGTTTTCTACCTGGGCCTCTACTGAAAAAGAATCTTGTATGACCTAGTCAAACCTTCCTGGTAGCCAAATGCAAATGAATAAATAACTAGTATTATAGAACAGTACAACAAACCAGGCAGTTTTCCCATTCACTAATCAAACATAAAAATTCGTACTACACACTACTACCCAACCAACCAAGATATTATCTCCCACTTAACATAAATTCAAAACACATAAGTATTTTAAAAATAAAACAATAAGAAAAACTAAGAAGAACAATGCTCAAAAATAAAAATCATCTGGCAACTGGAATGCAGGGAAACATAGTGTAAAAAGCATTAAAATGAAATAAAAATAGTATTACAAAATACTGATAAAATTAAGTACTAAAATAAATAAAAATCAGCTAATATAAAATAACACCAAATATTTATTTATTTATTTTATTTTATTTATTTAACATTTGTTTACCAGGGATGTACGACTGGGCTAAAAGTCCATTTTCAGTGGAGGCCAGGGGAGAAAAGCCCCAAGTAATAGTAAGTTAGCAATACAATATTGAATAACAATTTACATAGGTACATCAAACAGACATTTACATAGTTCATATTTAAATTAATTAAAAATTAAACTTAAGCCATGGAAATCCATGGTCCAAAAGGTGCAATAATGAAATGTAATAACTTAGATTATACGAAAAGAAAAACAATTTTGCTATACAGTGTATACAAAATTTAATGAGAAATGGAAAAGTACTAGATAGCTTAAAGTGTAAAGAGCATTGCTAGAAGGAAGAAATAAAGGAGGAGAAGAATGTGATAGTAATTAGAGAGTAGTGGAAGGAGCATATATTCTGTTTTCTGTTACATATTTAAATTACGAAGGGGACCAGAGCTGTGTCTCTTGTGAGTCACAGAGAAAACAGGTCACTTAAGATTAATTACCTGTGAACTGATGGAGGAGCTAGGGAATAAACCTTATATTTAAGGGGGTCACTTGTGAGTCACACAGAAATTAAATCTTCCCCACCACCCTGGTGTTGTTGTGTTTTAAAACTGAACTGTCTCTCTAGTTGCCTGCCCCTTTATTAACTTGAGCACATATTTTCTTCCCTGTTCTCTTTTATTGGCTATTGTCCATAAGCACAAAATTATCATTTCATGAAGTCACTCCCTTCAATCAGCTATTTAAATTTATTGGCCTTCCCACTCTATTACATAGAGCCAGAATACTAAGTGCCCATCCAATCTTTCTTGCTCTTTTAAAATTAGTGGCTCTCCCCTTAGACTACTAAAGCTTGTGTTATCCCCACTTTACTATCTAACTGCTTAGTGCACACTGCAGCTCTTAGGATATTAACCCATTTTTTTTCATGTTACCTGTAAAGTCTGAAACATCTGGTCCAAGACCACCAGTCATTGGAGAGCACACATTCTGCCTCTCAATAGTCATCTTGGGATTAGTGCTTCTATTTTGTTCCCAGTGAGAGAATGAACATATGGAAATTGTTTCCTAGAGAGTGCTGATCACCAGAAAGCCTGATAACTGCTTCATAGGTGCCAGCCTAGAATTTGTACTTCTATTTTTTTCCTGGTGAGATAAGGAGCAGCGGACATTGATTTCTGACTGTCTCTGATTGGACAGTGAGTTCTGTGAGGGACCTTCTTGACTGGTCTGCTTGCTATTCAAGACGTCTACCAGGAAAAGGCTACAAGAAGCCTACAGAGCCCTGCATCATCTTGGATAAGACTGTTGATCACCAAAGAGCTTGTGACCTGCTTTGCAGTTTGAGATTTGTGCTACAGTTTTGCTTCTGTTTAGAGAAAAAGCAAAGTGGCATTGTATACCAGCAGCATGAAAATGTGGTGAGACCAGCACTAGTAGTAGCCAATTAGTTGAATCCCCACTATTCATCATTCTTGACAAAGTTAACTCTTTTTTCTTTTTGGTAAGTACTGCTTCATTAGCTACGGTCTAACCTAACAAGTCGATTTCCATGAGCACTTCATCCATGTCATCAGGGTCTACTTTATTAGTTTCCCTTCAAGTGTTTGACAGTGATCTGTATAGATGCACACACTTTCAGTTTACATTTTTCCTGTTAAAGCATCCTTGAAATTTCACCAATACCTAGTTGCACACAGGTCAACTAGTTTGCAGTGACAAGCACTGTCCTAAAAGATGCAAACCAGATACTCCTGACTTTACTTTACATTCTCACTGCAACCATCTAATCAGTAAAAATAATCCTGTTGCCATGGATATTAAATTTCCCATGATCTCTTTTAACAGTTTGGTCAATATGGGCATCCTGGGGCAACGCAGAAATTGTTTCATGTTTACTGACAACCAGCTAATTCTCAAACAGACTGATAAGGTATGTGAGAGATGTATTTACACAATGTCACTGGAAGCAAAGCTCTCAATGCACTGCTAATGTCAATCAGATAGTCAGTAGTACACACGCCGCACCCATCACAGACAGTATAAAGCAGACACACAGACCCACATATGCTGAGGCACTTAAATGTAACCTTCCTAAACCCCAAAGACATCCTAGATGAAGTACAGATAATAAATTTCCTCACCAGTCCCGAATGCACTCTTTTAAAAACATCACCCACATCAGCACATACAGCCACATCTCATGGATGTTCTTCGTGTTTCACTGTTGCAGTTATTACATTTGGGTAATATGATGTCATGGAAGAAGGGACAGCAACCGATGCAGGACCCAAGACTTTGTTAATCAGGCCGACTGAGGGCAACCTGCAAGCAGATTACCCAAATGTAATGACTGCAACAGTGAATACACTCGAACATCTACATTTATGGTAAGTGTACACAACTGTACTTTCCTCTACTTCTAAGCCCATAAGGCAAGACACCATTCAATCCAGCATTCTGGTCATTGGAAACTCCATTGTGAGATGCAAAGATGTCCCTCTCACCAGGCTGAGTAAGGAAAAGTCACATTAAGTTGCTTCTCAGGGTCCAGGATCCCCACATTACTCACGTACTCAAATCATTGGACCAGGACTGCCAGTATGACTCAGTCATGGTCCATATGGGTACAAATGACCTGAGACATACCTCCCTAGACTATATGAAGAGAGATATCATGGAGCTGTCACAATATGTGCCCCAAGGGGGTATAAGCCTAGCATCGAACAACATTATTCCATCTCCAAGGATGACACCACAATACAAACAGAAAATGATCGATTTTAATAATTGGCTTAGTTTCTGGTGTCACTCCAAAGGGGTGCAATATTTGTCAGCATGTAAGGAGATGGTCAACAGAGCACACTGCTTTGTCAGGGATGGTCCGCACCTCTTCCTACTTGACTTTTTAATATTAGCTCAAACATTGTCCTCCCATTAGTGCCTTTTTGAGGCAATAACAAATTGAAAATACTTCCAACATAGCAAATCAAAACCCAGAAAATCGAAAGGTGTTACTGCTCAGTGCTAGGAGTCTAAACAAGAAACTCCACTCCCTACAAGTTGGGGACACACATAGACAGTGACATTGTCTAAAGTTGTAAGGAAATCATTCTATGTTGTGCAACTTATAAACAAAAGGTATGGCATCTAGGTCCATGGAGGTCATTGTTCCATTGTATTTGTCATTCATCAGACCTGTCATTGAGTACAATGCCCCCTTTGGTATTTACCTAAGCAGGAACATCCAACAGCTGGAACATCCACAAAGTTTCCTCACTAAAAGAATAAAAGGCATAAGTGATATGTGTTATGCAAACCACTTCAAAGGTCTATCCCTGTATTCCGTCTCCTACATGATGTTGAGGGGAGATCTATGTTAGGCATAGAAGGCATTGTTGGACACCACCCAGATGGACTGCCTACATATAGCACCAGAATTACCCATTCTAAATACTTAATCCCTGTCTGTGATATAAACAGGACCTGCTGGAGAAATAGGTATCTATCACAGAGACTAGCCTATCTCTGGAGAAGGTTTTCTCCCTGACCCAATTCAAGTAGAATTTGGACAACTGGATGGGGGAGAGGAAATTCATCCCTGGTTTGGCACTTATGTCTTTAATGGACACAGGCAGCCTGTAAAGGGTTCATTTCCCAGGCACCTGTTTGTAAATGTTTCATCTCCCAGGCCCCTGCTTACACTTATCAAAGGCACTAGAACTTATCAGAGATTTGGTATGTATATTTAGGCTTAAAAGTCATCAGTGGTTATTAGCCTAGTACACACCTGTGAACCTTTACACTCCAACAAACACACACATACACACACACAAAATCAGCATCCCCTACCTTATCCCTCATAGTGTGACCAGCCAGACAGGCAAACAGATAGTCAGACATACTCAAATTTAGTAGCCTCATTTGTGCTACTAAAGATATACACACTAACATACTCTTGCACCCCTGTGGCTGCACTGCAATTACCTGCACCAATGAATGGGGGAACATGCTTTTCTGAATGCATGCACCTTTTCCTTCTAAAATAAAAATTTACTTGACTTGAGAGATTTTCTGAATCAAATCTGGAGCTTCCAGCATTCCTGGGGGACAGCACATGGCTAATTAGCTATAGCCATGCCCCAGAACTGTCTCATTGCCTTACAGCTTCCACAGTAATACCGCTGTCAATGCTGAGGCCCCTGTGAGGGGATAACCTTAGTGGTAGAGCAATAGAGTGCTCTGTCAATCAGAAAGGTTTACATCAATGTGGAAAACTTCAGAGATAAGGCTTCCACATCACAGTAAGCCTTTCTGAATTCTCCCACTATCTTCTGCAACTATACTGAAACAGACCGAAAGTGAAACATGAACTAAGGCAACCTAATATCATTTCACCTCTTCCATTCAGAAAATGAAAGAACACTACTGCATCTTTAGAACTACAAGAATAACAAGTCCAAAACTACAACCATTGAAATTAATAGAAAAAATGTAAACAGAGAACACAAATAAGTATGGGATAAAGCAAATAAATGGTTGCGGGATGTAACAAGTGAAACTTCTTGTATCTCAGCCTATGAGCTTCGGCTATGAAACAATGAAGCAATGAAGCAATGAGACTTGCTATTAAACTCATTCCCAAAACCCGCACTACCACATTTTATTTATTATACCTCAGACCCCTATATATTTTCTATATATCCTCACCTTGGACCCCAGATACAGCATGTGATAAAACAAATATGTAGTACATTCATTAGACATTTAAGTATATCTATAGGTTGTAGACATTGTCAAAGGTTTATCTTTAGGTTGAAAATGTCACCAAAGCTAAAACTCAATGTGCCATATTTATGCTGCTAACTAAAAACTTAACTAAATGTTTATATATTTCATATAAATAGCAAAGACACACACCAAAATACACCATAGCCCACCTATACAGCCCCTAAACCCAAATCTGCACTTACCGTAATTGAACAAAAACCATTAAAATAAACTGAAATACAGGGCACACTTTTTTACATGCCAGTGTAAAAAAAGCACAGACTGTGCACTAAAATTTATTTACCCAAACTTCCAAAATATGCTACCCACCTAAAGCAAATACCTAGAAGTAAAAATATTTCTTATTAGAGCAAATAAGTTTAAAGTAAGAGAAAAAAATATAAAACAGTAACCACAACTAGCTGACTGGAAAATAACATTAGCAACAAACTGATCAAGGTCTAACTTGTAACTATCCAAATTAACTTAACATAAAATAAAAAAATGGAACTGAATTACAAAAATAACCCTCACCAAAGTAATAAATTATATCAAATAAATAAATTACCAGTAGAAAAAAAAGATTTTATCCCAAAGCTAGAATTGATAGCCGTTCACAAGAGATTCCATTTATATAAATATAGGCAAACTACCTAAAGCCTTAGTTAAGAGAAACTTATACAAATAATGTATCAGCTGTGCCTTTCCATATAAAGAAAAGATACTCAATAAAATATGTGGTCTGACACCTGTGTTTCTGATGGACAGAGGCAGCCATTAAATCATGCCCTAACTAACATACACCCCTTAAAATAACTTCTAAGGCACAGTAACTCATGGGATACATTTGGGTTGCATGGCTAGGCTATAAAGGCTCCAGTGTTCGTTAGACCAGTGGCCGATAGCCTAGTATACATCTATGAACCTATGAACCTAGCATTTTGCAGCAATGTTATTCAGATTCTTAGTCATGTTGAAAGCTTTAGAAGATGACATTGCCTAAAAAAGGCTGTATGGGATGGATGAGGATTCAGCAAATAAATGTAAGCCTTGGGGTAGTGGTGCAGGCCACCCTTGGCAAAGCAGTTGGGACTGTTTGTACTATAAGTGTCTTATATGTGTACTTGTAGTGCAAGGACATGAGTCCTTTTTAGCTCATTTATTTCAGATTTTAAGCTATATTTGTTGGCAAACACTATATGGTGAAACAATGACAATACAGAGAGACTTCATAAATGCATTTTTGCAGCAACAGCCAGTATGTACACAAATATTCACATACACAGAGGCACATAAACACACATATTTCCCATCCAAGATATATGTTATATAATATCTGCATACACACACACACACAGACACACACACACACACACACACACACACACACACACACACACACACACACACATGCACACATCACACTCAGTTGCAAACATACACACACATACAGATGCAGAAGCAGAGAGACAGTCGTTCACATATAGAGAAACTTACGTGCACAGACACACATGCGCATACACAGATAGAATGACATACATACTCAGAAACACAAACACATAGAAATGTGCCCAGTAATTAGAGCCACTTTGTTGACTGTGTGCTCCTCAGATGTGTCATTGTCAATACATACAATGCTAAGCATTGCAGCTCCACTTGACATGTCTCAAGTGTCATTGATTTTGCCCTATTCCATGAAAATACTTGATTTTTCTGGTAAATCACAGTGGAGTACAGACAGTAAGGCCAGACATCATAGTTTCATACTTCTTATTGTTCAGAAAATGCATGTTGATGTGAACTTTCTTGCCCTATTAAATTTTTAAGTGAATTAGATAATATTTAAAAACTGTCCCTGATTTTGGGTTGCCCCCAGATTATTATTGGCTTTGTCTAGAATTCTTGAGCAAAGAAGTTGAGAGGTACCAGCACCCTCTTTTTCTCACACACAAACATAACTACATTACGTTTGCATTGTTTATTTTTACCACTCTCACTAACTGTGGCCTTTTAAGCCATGGTTAATGAGGGGAAAACAAATGACCAAGTTCTTGTAACAACAGCTGTACTTCTTTTATTATTAAGTTATTTATTTTATTTACTTATTTTTGTTTATTTGATGCTTACTAAAACTACATTTAGCATGTGCAAACAAATGGCAGCTTTTTTTATCAGTTCATGTTTCATGCTTACTGTTTTGTTACAACGCCACAGATTTGTTACTGGGCTCTCCACATCTGTTAACACCCTGTCAGAGGATGTTTGTTTTCCAATAATATAGCATCTTTAAACATTTTTTTAGAGAAAATAAAAATACCAGTGGGCATTTATTTGAAATATGCCATTATGTTTTAAATAAAATAAATCAATAAAACTGTACTTTAATCCAAGTTAATGCATTTGAATCAGTATTTCTGACTTCCGCGGTGGTGCAGCGGTAGCGTTGTTGCCTCACAGCAAGAGGTTCTCCCGTTCGATTCTCGGCTTGGGTTGGGAGTGCCTTCTGTGTGGAGTCTGCATAGGTTCATAGGTTGGTACTAGGCTATCGGCCCTAGGGCCTATGCAAGCCTAGCCATAACAATTCCCTGGATATTTCTTCCCACAATATTTACTTCTCTGGACCCCTGTCTAGCAGGGTGACTGACATGATCCCCAGGGTGCATTTTCTATCTCCCATCCAATCATCAAGGCTCCTTTTGAAGAGAGCCAAGGAGGCGCTCTGCTTGACATGTATGGGCAGTCTATTCCAGAGTATGGGGAGTCTTTGGGTCAGGAACCTATCCCTCCAGCATGTTTTGTTCATTGTGATGACAAGATTTAGATCCCTGGAGTGTGTGGCTCTGAGGGATTGGGATTTCTTTAAGTGGAGCATGTCCAACAGCTCAGGGTTTGACATGGCCTTGTATGTTAAGCAGAGATCACCTCTGAGTAGACGATATGCCACAGAGTATAGCTGGAGTTTTTTTAGACGGTCAGCATATGGCATCTGCTTTAGGCCTGTGATTCTTTTAGTGAGGTATTTATGTGGCCTTTCCAGCTGTTGCAGATGTCTTGTGAGGTACATACCAAATGGGGCATTATACTCTATAATGAGTCTAATGAAGGATGAGTACAGTGGGACAATGACCTCCTTTTTTCTGGATGAAAAGCCCTTAGCGATGAGGTGTGCCACATAGAAGGATTTCCTGACTGTTGTGGTGATGTGGTTTTCGAAAGTGAGACCACTGTCCACCTGTGTCCCTAAGTCTCTCATCACACTTTCGATGTTTGGTGTCCTGCCACCTATGTGGTAATTCATGGGTACATGTTTTTTTCCAAAGGGGATAACTATACATTTCTTAGCATTAAGCTTGAGCCCATGGCTCTGGCACCAGGCATCTGTTTCTGTAAGGCCCTTTTGTAGAATATCCACATCATTTGGGGATTGAATAATGGCTCCCAGTTTGCAGTCATCTGCAAACTTTGTTAGCCTGAGTCCCTTAATGTTGGCCTGTACTTCAGAGAAGTAGATGCCAAACAAGAGTGGTCCCAGGACTGAACCCTGAGGTATTCCACTTGTCACTTGCCTAGAGTTGGATTTGGAGTCGACTACTTTTACAGTCTGGGTTCTATCAGTAAGCCAGTTGGCAACCCATCGAGTGACATAGGGATTTATGCCCAGCTTAGTATGTTTATCTATAATTCCAGAGTGGGGGATGGTGTCGAAGGCCTTGGCGAGGTCCAGACTGGCTGTGTGGACCTCCTTACCCTCGTCCACAGCTCTGGAGACCGACTCAAAGAAGTCAATCAGATTCAGGAGACAAGATCGGCCCTTCACAAACCCAAACTGGGTGGGGTCCAGTGTTTGAAGGTTGCCAGTGTCTTTGTTTATAAGTTCCATGATATTGCGCTCCATGCCCTTGCAGATCAGGCTTGTCAGACTGATGGGACGGTAGTTCCCGGGATCTAAGGCGGATCCTCCCTTGTGGAGCGGGATAACTGTAGCTGTGTGCCTCTCAGTGGACATGAAGCTTGAGGTGAGGCTATGATTAAACATGACACTTAGGTGAGTTGCCAGTTCATTTTGTAGTTCATGTAGTACACAGCCTGGGATGTCATCTGGTCCCATGGATGCTGTATTCTTAGCTTTGGAGAGTGCGGTTTCTACCTGTGTGGCCGTGATTATTGGAATTTGGCAATCTTTTGGTATTGAGATGGACCCTTTAGGGGAGTGAGAGGGGGGTGAAGTTGGCACTAAATCAATCTGCCAGGATATTGGCAATATCCTTGGGATTAGTATATTTAATGCCATTCTGTTGTAGCTCAGAGCAGATCTGAGCATTGCCATTTAGATTCTTGACATAACTATAGAATGCCTTGTGGTTGTCTTTGGAATCTTTGGCAATTTTATTTTCGTAACTAGCTTTTGAGGATTTTATGAGGGATCTCAGCTTCTTACTGAGGCTGGTGAGGGAGTTTTTTGCATCCTGGGATTTTCCTCTATTCTGCAACAGTTTCTTCCTTCTGTTGTATAATTTGTTTATAGCAGGGGACCACCAGATTGGCTTCCTTTTTTTGGAGAAGAACATCTTGGTTCTATTTGGGATGGCACGATTCATGCACGAGTGGATGTGCTTGTACAGTGGCTTAGTGTAGGATTCTGCAGTCAAACTTCCAGATCCCATCTGCATGGGTGTTACTTCTGACTTCAGTAGCATGAAGTTGGCTTTGGAGAAGTTTTTTAAGGAGGTTTCCTTACTGGGGGTGGGGTGGGATGTGGATGTCAAAGGTGATTTGCTTATGGTCAGACCTGACCAATGAGGGGGTGACCACTGGTGTGGTGCATCTATCTCCCATGTTGGTAATGACCAGGTCTAGGATATTGGAGCCCCTGGTGGGACAATGGATTAGTTGATCCAGGGCACTGGAATTTATGAATTCCAAGAACCGTTGGGAAAAGGAGTTGGTACCCGAGTAGTTTTCCCAATTAATGGCAGGGTAGTTGAAATCACCCAGTATTAGGGTGTTTGGTTGTATCTTAATATTTTCCAGTATGTTTAGAAAGGTGTAGTAAGAATCTTTGGGCATGGTGGGGGATCTGTAGCAAGCAACAATTTGGATTGCAGTCTTACCTAGTGTTAGTTGCACCTGGAGAATTTCAGATGCATTGTGTTGGGCAACTAGCCTGGAGGTGTGAATATCCTTGGTGAATATGGACACTCCTCCACCTTTAGTGTTTCGATCTTGGTTTTGTGGCTGAAAAGTGTGGTAAGAGTTGTAGCCTGGTATTGCAGGGGTGCTCTCTGTAGCCTTGAACCAGGTCTCAGTCACTACACAGATATCGATGTTCTCCATTTTTAGGAGTGCCTCGAGAGAGTGCATTTTGAGATTTAGACTTCTAGCATTGAGTAGCATTACCTTCAGATTTTGCATGCTTGTATCTGTTACAGTGGTGGTTTTATCCTTTGAACCTTGCCTAAAAAAGGCACTATAGGAGTGGCAAGAGCTTTAGCCAGTAACCTGAATCCCAGGGGTGACAGGTGCAGACCATCTCTGGCAAAGCATCGTGGTTTGTCGATCATATCTTCCCAGGCAGACAAATACTGGATTCCCTTTGAATGACACCAGAAGCTTAGCCAATTGTTGAAGTCAATTGTTTTGTCCTTATACTGTGGTATCATTCTGGGCGAAGGCAGGATGCTGCTCAGGGCTAGGGTCATACCTGCCTGGGTCACATTATCCCAGAGCTCTTCCATGTCTCTTTCCATGTAGTCCAGGGAGGTATGTCTCAAGTCATTCACTCCAGCATGGACAATGATCAACTGCCAATCATTAGCGGGCCGGAGTTCTGCTGTGGCGACCCCTAACCGGCCAAAAGACAAAACAAACAATGATAATATTCATAAATGTATCTTATTTCACTAATTGTATAACATAGACCACAGACCTCTTTTTGTACTGTGCACTGAAAGATGCTACAAAGAATCATTAACTTTACGTTATTAATAAAGTTATTGTTGATACTGATATGTGTTGCATAGTTTGTTTAATAAAATGACAAGTATATTTCAACAGGAACTGCAGTAAGTTCAGACTCAGATTGTCACTTTCATTTTCCATTCCAAAAAAGCTACATACATGGAATTATTTTATCAGTACTTCAGTGATATGCATTATTGTACTTCATTGCATTATCCCAGAAGCGTTAAATGGCCTTTCAGTTATTAAACTAATGTATTGTTTCCCACAAATAGGCTACATTATCATCCAGTGGCATGCCTGTTTCATAAAGAGCTGTTTTACAAATAGTACATCAGTAACATTATTCATGTATATTTGTTACTTACTCAGCTACTTAGCTATAATAAAGCACTTCAGTTCATGGTCAGATTTATTTTTATCATATCTGTATTTCAAATGTAATTGCATGATTGTTTTCCTGAGCATTGAATGGTGTGATATATGAATACTTATGGAGCCTGTATTTTCTTATCAGCCTAAGGTATACCTCAGGATCAGAAACCAGGCCCAAGGAACTTTTCTGACTGCTGGTAAAATCCTGAATGAGAAATCAACAAAAGTGACTGTTTGCCCACATAATGGCAGCAGTACCCAGATCTGGTACTACAACTGTGGTCTTATTAAATCTAAGGTAAATAAAAATCTGTTGAGTAGAATATGTGTTGGAAAAGAATGAAAAACATGTGCTTAACTTAACGAACTAAAGCGTGCCCATTGTTTATCTTAAGTTTTGTTTTGTAGACTCTGGATTTTGGCTAAATGATTTCCTTACTGCAGACACTACTAAGGACAGTGGAACTGGCAAATTATATTCTAGTAGATAAACAACTTGGGCCAAAGGAGTACAGAAGATGGACGCCTACTTTTTCAGTGCCAGACAGCACAAGTAACTTCCTTGACACAAATGTGTATAAGGAAATATGTATATACTGTGACACTTCCCTAAAAATAAATGTATTTCTTATTTACCCTGAAATATGTCAGTGCTGAAATTAGTGTGAGGGAGTGGTCTGTTGGAGAAGGGCAAAGGGACATGGCACAGCCCCTTGAAAACAAACCAGAGCTAATGGAGCTTGGAAAAACTAAAAAACATTACTCAGGAATATCTGACAAGAACGTTCTGTTCAAGTTCATTTTTACTGACAAGCCTTTCCACTGACTTGATTTAGGTGAAAGATGTTGAACTATCTTTCGTTACTCTAGTATGATAACATATGAAACAGATTCCATATGACAAGAGGGGAGCACAGCTGCATGCATTGTAGCAGCAAATTCAGTGTTTTTTTTATACTTAGCCTGTTGCAGGACTAAATAGTTGGCCTGCTTTAATGATGATTAGTAGCTGACCCACTTCAGTGTTGATTAATAGTTGGCCCACCTTAGTAACGATTAATACCTGCCACGCTACTATAGCAGCAGCATGATGTCCCTTTGTGCCATTGGCATCAGAGGTCCAGTAATGAGCCCAGGACTGACAGCTGAGAAACTTTAACTTTGATCTCATTATAATGCTTCTTACCCAGTACTACACTAATATAAAAAGAAAATATTGTTAATATTGTAAGTTATGCAGAGTTACTTGATGTATATGCAAGCTAAACACAATAACTTAAGATAAATCAATTAGTAAGCAGCTATGTATTAACAAAAGTAAAACAAAACAACAGTGTGATGACAACTTAAATTACCAGCCAAACCCAACCACCCTTAAAGTCCAATGTTCAATAATGTCCCAGTAGTTAAGTCCAGACTGTTGAACAAAGTTCTGGACTGTCCTATTGCTCGAAGTGAAATCAGCAAAAGCTCCAGGGCCAGCAAATCCAAACAGACACTAAAACTAAACTGAATTTCAACATATCTCACTGCACCTTTACCCCTTTATAATTTATTTATTTATGTGTTTGATTGCATTTATATGTGTTAACTGATTAGAGCACTGGACCTTTATCAGACTCATTCAGGGAGCATTATCTATTAAGTGACTTACTCAGAGTCATGCAGCAGGTAAATGGTTCATAGGTTCATAGGTTCATAGGTTCATACTAGGCTATCTGCCCTAGGGCATTTATAAGCCTAGCCAGAATGTGTTTGGCTTTCGCCACCCATTTTAAATTTATTTTGCTATGCCCTTTTTCGAGATTAGTATACTGTGCCTCTGTCTAACAGTGACACAGAAGTGATACCCGGGGTAAACCTATGATCTCCCATCCACTCATCAAGATTCCTCTTGAAGAGAGTCAGTGAGGGACTCTGCCTAACCTGGACTGGGATTTTATTCCAGAGTGAAGGGAGCCTCTGGGTTATGAATCTGTCCCTCCAGCATGTCCTATTTATTTCAGTGCTGAGGTTCAAGTCTCTCGAGCGCGTAGCTCGATGGGATTTTGATTTTCTGAGGTGCAACATGTCCATTAATTCCGGGTTGGACATGGCTTTATATGTCAGGCACAGGTCGCCTCTGAACAGGTGGTATGCCACTGAGTAGAGCTGGAGTTTCTTTAACCGGGCAGCATATGGCATCTGTTTGAGCCCTTTGATCCTCTTGGTGAGGTACTTTTGGGGTCTTTCCAGTTGCTGCAGGTGTCTGGTAAGGTACATCCCAAAAGGGGCATTGTACTCAATTATGGGCCTGATGAGGGATGAGTAAAGAGGCACGATGACCTCCCCTGATCTAGATGTGAATCCCTTCATGATTAGGTGGGCTATATAAAATGTTTTCTAACCACTTTGGCCACGTGGTTGTCAAATGAGAGGTTGCTATCAACTTGGGTCCCCAGGTCCCTAATTACTTCTTCTGTACTTAATGGATTACCACCTATGTGGTAATTTGTGGGCACTTTGTTTTTGCCAAAGGGGATGACTATACACTTTTTGGCATTTAGCTTGAGGCCATGGCTCTGGCACCAGTTGTCTGTTTCTATGAGGCCCTTTTGGAGGATGCTTGTGTCGGCTGGAGAGTCGATTATGGCACCCAGTTTGCAGTCATCTGCGAACTTGGTCAGCCACAGTCCTTCCATGTTGGCCTGTACCTCCGAGAAATATATACCGAACAAGAGAGGTCCCAGGACTGAGCCTTGTGGGACACCACTTGTAACTGGTTTGGAGTGTGACATGGCTCCAGCAATTCTAACCATGTGGGTTCTGTCCTTGAGTCAGTTTGCAATCCATCTAGTGACATAGGGGTTTATATTTAAGCTGGTGAGCTTATCTATAATGCCCGAGTGGGGTATTGTATCGAAGGCTTTGCAAGGTCCAGGTAGGCTGTGTGGACCACCTTCCCTCGTCAATGGCCTTGGTGACTGTTTCAAAGAAATCAACCAGGTTTAAGAGGCAGGATCTGCCCTTAACAAAGCCAAACTGGGTAGGATCCAGTGTTTGTAGGTCCCCAATATCTTTATTTATGAGGTCCATGATGATCCTTTCCATAGCTTTGCAGACCAAGCTAGTCAGGCTTATGGGGCGATAGTTTCCAGGATCCGTTGAGGCACCACCTTTATGGAGAGGGACCACTGTTGCTGTACGCCACTCTTTGGGCACATATCCTGTAGTAAGGCTGAGATTGAACAGTAGTTTTATGTTTGGGTTTAGCTCTTCTTGGAGTTCATGTAGGATGCAGCTCGGGACACCATCTGGTCCCATTGATGCTGTGTTTTTTGCTTTGGAGAGGGCGGCTCTTACCTGAGCATCTGAGATGTCAGGGGGGCAGCACTCTGGGATAGATATTTGCCCTTTTGGTGGGGGGGGGTAGTTTGTGCTGAACCTGTCAGCTAGGATGTTGGCAATGTCTGTGGGTTCGGTGTATTTTTTGTCATTTTGGACTAATTCTGAGCATATCTGGGAATTGCCACCCAGGTTCCTAACATAACTAAAGAAAGCCTTGTGATTATCCTTAGTGTCCTGTGCAATTTTTCTCTCGAAGCTGGCCTTAGACAATTTTATGTGTGCCCGTAGTTTTTTGCTAATACTGATCAGTGATGCCTTCCCTTTTTGGGATTTTGCTCTATCATTTAGTAACTTCCTCCTTCTATTGTATAGTTTGTTTATGGCTGGGGTCCACCAGACAGGACGTCTGCCTTTGGAGGATTGGGTCTTGGTTTTATTTGGGATTGCATGATCCATGCATTCCTGAAGGTGTTCATAGAATGAGTTTATAAAGGATTCTGCGGTCTGGGCCGTATTTTCCACAGGCCCGGGGGCTTTGAAGGATTCCACCTCAGTTTTGAGGAGTGTGAAATTTGCTTTAGAGAAGTTTTTCACTGTGGTTTTCTGGGCAGGGGATGTGGTCGGGATGTGAATATCCAGTGAGATTAGTTTATGGTCTGATCTTACCAGTGAGGGATACACTTCTGGTCTGGAGCATAGAGTCCCCATGTTGGTGATGATCAGGTCCAGTATGTTTTCCCCTCTTGTGGGAGTGGTAACAAGTTGTTCCATAGCATTTGAGTTTATAAATTCTAGGAACCTTTGGGCTAGGGTGTTGGAGCTAGAGTAATGCTCCCAGTCTATGTTTGGGTAGTTGAAGTCGCCCAATATAATGGTGTTTGGAGAGACCTTCATATTTTCCAGTGTTCTCAGGAAGGCCGAGTGGGGTTCCTGGGTTTGGGAGGGTGGTCTGTAGCAGGCTATAAACTGGAAGGCAGTTTTACCCACTGTTAGTTGCACATGGATAGTCTCTGATGCTTCGTGCTTTGCCACCAACCTGGAGGTGTGGGTATCTTTGATGAATATCGATACTCCCCCTCCTTTTGTGGTTCGGTCCAAGTTTTGGGGCCGAAAAGCATGGTATGAGTTCATAGGTAGATACCAGGCTATTGGCCCTAGGGCCTATACAAGCCTAGCCAAAAAGGTACCCTGGCTTTCGCCGCCCAAGAAAATTATTTTCCTGTGCCCCTGTCAAGCAGAACCACAGAAGTGATCCCCGGGGTGAATTTCCTATTACCCATCCAATCATCAAGATTTTTCTTGAAGAGTGCTAATGAAGAGCTCTGCTTGACATAGATAGGTAGTCTGTTCCAGAGTATGGGAAGACTCTGGGACAGGAATCTATCCCTCCAGCATGTTCTTTTTATTGTGGTGACAAGGTTTAGGTCCCCAGAGCGTGTAGCTCGGAGGGATTGGGATTTCTTTAAGTGGAGCATGTCCAACAGCTCTGGGTTTTACATAGTTTTGTATGTTAGGCAGAGATCGCCTCTGAGTAGGCGATATGCGACAGAGTAAACCTGGAGTTTTTTGAGTCGGTCTGCGTAAGGCATCTGTTTGAGGCCAGTAATCCTCTTTGTGAGGTATTTTTGCAGCCTTTCCAGTTGTTGTAGATGTCTTGTGAGGTATATATCAAAAGGGGCATTGTACTCTATAATGGGTCTAATGAGTGATGAGTAGAAGGGAACAATGACCTCTTTTTTTCTGGATGAGAAACCTTTTGTGATGAGGTGTGCCACATAGAAGGATTTCCTGACCACTGTGGCAATGTGATTATCAAAGGAGAGACTACTGTCCACCTGTGTCCCAAGGTCTCTTATCATATTTGTGTGTGTTAACTGGTTAGAGCACTGGATCTTTATCAGACTCATTCAGGGAGCATTATCTATTAAGTGACTTACTCAGAGTCACGCAGCAGGCAAATGGAGGGTGAGGAACTTAAACACTGAATAATAGGAAGTAGATGATTAACAGTTCACAGCCCTCAAAGCCTGTGCCTAACTGCCAGACATAACCAGGCTTAGAAAGATTAGTCATGCCCACACCACATACGAAATATGGAAGACATCTTAAAAAGCTACTCTGAAGAACAAAAGTAGCAGTCCATAAAATTCAGCCACTTTGGAAAACAGGCAGTGGGATCACTGGCAGATGCTCTCAAAAATGTCTGGAAGAAATTTTGTGAAACAAAAAGCTGATGAAATTAATCATATGAGATGGTTTAGCAACGCTAAAACAGAAAGCCTAAAACACAAACCAAGGCACTGCATGCACAATTTCCATAATGGTGCTGATAACAGGAGGATGATACAATGTAGCAAAATATAGCAGAGTATAGCAAACTGGGAGATTACCAATCAAACAACACCTAGAAACAGCCAGCCCTCTGATGAAGATAGGATTGACTTGTCTGCTCTTCAACTTGAGGAGGAAGGTGGGAAGGGACCCTTACATGGGAACCTGACAACTGCTCAGTGTTCCCAGACCACTGCAGACAGGAAGCACGGCAGAACATCAATGTGTTTAGGTGTATGTACATCTGCACTGTGTCCTCAGTATGTAAGATCAGAACATCAATGTGTTTAGGTGTATGTACATCTGCACTGTGTCCTCAGTATGTAAGATCAGAACATCAATGTGTTTAGGTGCATGTACATCTGCACTGTGCCCTCAGTATGTAAGATCAGAACATCAATGTGTTTAGGTGTATGTGCATCTGCACTGTGCCCTCAGTATGTAAGATCAGAACATCAATGTGTTTAGGTGTATGTACATCTGCACTGTGTCCTCAGTATGTAAGATCAGAACATCAATGTGTTTAGGTGTATTTACATCTGCACTGTGTCCTCAGTATGTAAGATCAGAACATCAATGTGTTTAGGTGTATGTACATCTGCACTGTGTCCTCAGTATGTAAGATCAGAACATCAATGTGTTTAGGTGTATGTACATCTGCACTGTGTCCTCAGTATGTAAGATCAGAACATCAGTGTGTTTAGGTGTATGTAAATCTGCACTGTGTCCTCAGTATGTAAGATCAGAACATCAATGTGTTTAGGTGTATGTACATCTGCACTGTGTCCTCAGTATGTAAGATCAGAACATCAATGTGTTTAGGTGTATGTACATCTGCACTGTGTCCTCAGTATGTAAGATGCTTGCAGTCATCTTTTTGTCATTTCATACTTAACCTCTGAATGAGTGTGAGCTGCGCAGTACAATCCCACTGCAGGAAGAAGACTCAGCTGATAAGTATTGCATGTTTTGGCAACTGCTGAGAGCTGACAAGGTGTGCAACAAATGGAACTGAGATTGGGGAGGGAGGACTCAACAACTTAAATGTCATACAAGTCTAAAAATAATAAAAAAACATAGTAACTGATGTCCTAAACTCAGGAAATATGCCTTTGTCATCATAACCAGTTCAGAATTATTTATAATTGCATGCATGTTATGGGAGATGTGCAGCTCCCATGTTTGTAATCAATGGGCAATCTTCCTTGGGATTTTATCACTTCTTTAGCTAAGTCGGTTAACTGCATTCATCAGCCATGAGGATTGCTCTTCATGAGAAATGTTGATATATACTGATACTCACCCTACATTCATGGAAAGTGACTCAAAACAGCTTTTAATACAGTTACATCACTTTTTTACATTGAGTGGTTATTTAATTAAGGTATTGTTATCTGCCTACTGCATTCATTGCTAACTGAAATATGTAGAATCTTCATTTCTGACAATGATTGCAATGCTTCTTAAAAATCGCAAGAGGTCATCTTCTGTTTTAGCAGCACTTAACTTTTTATTTTATGTTTCACAATAAATAAACTTTTTGGAAATAGTTTTTTAATAGTTGTGGTTAACACAATGGTATAAAAATTTAAATTCACCAGATATAAGTAACTTTTGTTTTTGCTAGATTTCATTATAGTTCACTCCCAGTAACGGCAATGAACAATTATATCTACACTATGTATCTGATCATTAACTGAAGTGAATGATTATACATATATAGGTCAGTTACCCTCTTCCACAGGTGGGGATTATATGCAGTAGTTTAATTCTACATAGTTCTATCAGAACATCTTAAATCAAATTAGTTTTGAGAACGTATGTCATTTCTGCATCCATGTCTGCCTACCATCAGCCCCCTTCCTACTGGCTTAAACCACTCGTCCCCCACACTTAGGGAATCCCTGGAGCAAAGGCAAGAACCAGCTGGGGTGGGACATCATCTAGGCAGAGAAGGAAGTCTTTTGTACCCTCACTTACATCTAATAATGTAAGCAATGAGGGATTTTCTAATTAGGCTATAACCCTCCCCTTCCCATGACTAACGTGAGAACCAATATCACCATGCAGGCTACTATGCTCTCTCCATCCCCATTCATATGAAGTTAATATAATATGATTAAAAGATAGCAGTGGATTAGGCAGGACACAGAAGGTATAGGTCAGTCTACAGAGAACACTCAGACTTTTATATGATGTTTTATGAGCAGTAGCATTCTTACATTGTGGCAGCTAACAGAAAAGTCCATCTTGGCTTGGTATACTCAGTGGCTAATGGAAACAGAAGTCATGGCAAGTGGCTAGAGGGCATGGGGGCAGCTGGGTAGGCAAAAAAACAGGACCCAGATGAAAGAAAACATAACAAACCAACACTGTAGTTGGGTCACTGGACAGTCAGTATTAATAAGGCATTCAACTCACTGGCATTATAGCAATGCATGCCAAGATGAATGCACAAATACCAGTCAGTCATTGGAGGGCATATACAAAAAAAAAAAAAAAATAGTCAACTTGCCTGCATGATGGTGCTAAGTTAAACTGTATACTTTCATCACTGGTCTTAGGTTAGCCTCCCAACTACTACAGCACTGACAAGGGAATGAAAGCTGAGTGGTCAGTAGTCGACTCATTTTTTTCCAGGAGGTGGAAGAGGGATCCTTTACTTCCACACTGTGGAATTAAGCTTGCAGACATGCTGAAAAGGCTGCTGTAGTGGGATATACACATGAGCACATTTCCATGTTAACATCAACAACATCACAAGTGCACATTTCCAGGTGGACATCAACATGAGTAAGGTGAAGGAGAGATGTAGATAAAGCATGATGTGAAAAGTCTGTCTCTGCAATGTGATAATCTTAGGGTGAGGAGGGTCCCTGCCCAGCTTTTACCCTTAAAGGGAATGAATAAAGACAATATTGAATATATGGTGTAGGCTGGGGCCTAAGGTGAACAGGTAGGAAACAAAACAAAATTTAAAATTCTACATTCAGCAAGAGAGGAACACTTGTGCTCACAGTACTTTAACAAGGCCATTGGACAGAGCTTCCTAGCCATAGTCAGCAACAGACTGTGTACTTCTGCTCTGGGTTTGTGGAGTGAACATTCAGGACAGATGTTTGACTTCATACTAACCGGTCACATCATTTGCAAGTAAAGAACAGGCTGTTTCTAACTAGCATAGACTCCGTACTGCTGAAGTATTTGGCTTGGCTGTTGCTTGTTTCATCCCCACTTAAGTAACCTAAAAGTAGTGATACAGTGCAGTATGGCATAGGGATTCCAGTGGTTGTTGCCACAAGAAACTTACCCCAGGAGTGTAAGGAGATCTGCCAACAGTAACAAGACTTTTGACTGGTGGTTGAAACAGTCAGTAGCCAGTCAGAGAAGTGCTCCTTATTCCTCATCCTCTAGATGTTCAGAATTGCTTCAGGTAGCAACTGACAGAAGTGGGCCCTGACAGCAAGCAAAGATGATAAGGCATATTGAAGGGCTCAAGACATAAGCATGCTGTGGTATGTTACACTGACAGTCAGAAAAACTCTTTAATGATGTCTGCAGAAAGAGCTTCAGCCATTTAAATAAATGCTGATCATCACACACTAAAGAACCAGTTCTATTCAGTTTATACAGTCCAAGGTTAACATGGATTTTCTCTCTCACAGCCCCCATAATCAGTTATATTAACTCCAGAGATGCATAACCACATGAGAAAAGAGAAGACATCACACGCCACACACACACACACACACACACACACACACACACACACACACACACACACACACACACACTGCACTAGGAGTGATTTTCTTTGTAAAACAATCAATGAGTTGAATACCATGAAGGTGAACTCAATGAGTTCAGACTTTATCCAGTTAACACTTTATGAAGAGATGGGTAATGGGAGCAAAGCCCTCCCTACACCCACGTCATGTGTTTGTGATCCCTAGCCTGCATTCTTTAGAAATCTGCCACATGTTCCAGATGCTTGATGCCCTGTGTTCTATCGATGAGAAATGCTGATTCAGAGTCAGCAAAGACCTGCCCATAAATGCAGGTACTAATATGCTTGGAAACATGAAATAAATATATGATTTTGTATTTTTGTTTTTTGTATTAACAGAATTAAATATACATTTTAAGAAACAAGATTCTTCTAGATATTAACTTGCTGAATGCCCTCTGACTAACCATCAAAACAGAAGGTGACAGCGCCCAGTATGTCTGACATTTCCTTCCATTAGCATTGCATAATTCCTAAGCCTGGTGATGTGGCACAGGGGGCAACTGGAGTCAATTACTGGTTCCTGCACTTTTGCAGACAGGCAAGGTAAGAGTGAAGGAGTGTGGCCCACTTGCTTCTCTTGGGAGTGTGTGGTTAGTATGCACTCAGAGGCACTCTAGGTGGTATTAACTCTTTGTGGAGAACAAGGAGCTCACTGCTCATTCCTTGGGGGTGAGCAGGAATGCTGGATGTAACGACGCTTGTGGTAGTGAGAGAATGGCCTCGGCCATCTGTCCATTGCATGCTCTCCTCCCACTCCTAGCCAGGTGTGTGTGTGTGTGTTAGGGCCTGGGAAACTAAGCAGAAGACTCTAAACCACCCTTAAAGGATGTGTGAATGACAGTCCTTCCAAGCGTACCCACCGATGGGGTCTAATTGGCTGTGGAAGGGGCTCATGATCGACAGCACAGGCAAAGAGTGTAAAAAAAATCATATAATTTTTGTACCAAAGCAGTGATCCAGATCACCTTTAAGAGTTTCTATGGACGGAGCTTTCTTAATCCCATTAGTGACTGCATTTCAGGAGCTGAGCAGCCCCTGGTTATACAAATTCTTTCCAATGACAGACATAGAAACAACTGTCACCTGTAGTCATTTTAACCATTCCTTAATTCAGTCTGTGCACATTTAAAAAGAAAGTTTCCCTTTGTAGTTTAAATGAAATTTCCTCATATTGTATGATACTTTAGGGAATACAGCTCCACACTTTTTAATTTTTTAACATCAGTCAAGTCTTGAAATACAGTCTGTACACAACTTAACTGCATTTGTAATCTGTCAATGGCATGCTTGTTTCTTCCACTGCTTGTCTGCTAAGGATGCCAAATATTTTAAAAAAGCAAAATCATCACAGGAGATCACCACTTAAGGATATTTTTCTGCAGTTATCCTAAGCAACAATACAAACTGCAGCACCCACTGAAAATTAATCTGTTTGCAAACCTGAAACTCTTATTTGCAATCTCCCTTCTCCCCAGAAAATGCTTGTCACAAAAGCAGTAAGAAGAGTTGGCTTATAAAACACACATATTGTTTATTTACATGAAAGTTCATACAAAATGAACCACTAAGACAAAACATTCAGAATATTCTAGAAAATATTTGAATACCTGCTAAGCATTACTGTTCCTTCTACTCTTAACATTATCACACATTTAATGTGCAGGGCATTAAAAGGATATGGCACATTCTAAATGCAAACTTTTGGAAGGTTCCCAGATGAAATCCTGCAGAATGCCTTTTACTGTTATTCACAATTATCTCTCTCCCAGTCTCACCTCTCAAACTCTTTTTTTGTGAGCCACCATGTTGTTTATGGAAGGAACTATTTAACCCAACATCATTCAGCTTTTGAACAGGCTTAAAACTTTATTCAGTATTGAAAGCACACAAGCAATCCAAATGTACTATGTCTTTTTGCTTCCTAATCTAAGTAGCTTTATGAATGTATGTAATTAAAGAAATAAAGAATATTTCTAGACAGATTTCCTGTTTTCATAACCACACTTGTCAGTATCTACATACACTTTTGTCCTTCAAAGCACTGACTGAAACTCGGAGCAGAATGCATGTGTCTGTGTCTGGAAATGTTCACTATAGAACAGGAATTGATTTATATTTTACATACTTTTCTCCCCCTTTTACCCTTGTAAAACTGAATAAGGTGCACTTTCTCCTGAACCTAGTGTTGTTGATATAACAATTTAAGAGCTACTTTTTGAGTTCCCAGTGAATTACTTTGTCATTCCTGCCTATATCTCAATCTGTTTGTACAAGAAATCTAGACAAAACCAATAATAATGGGGGAAAAGGCCCAAAAATAGGGACAGATTTTAAATATTGCTCTTGTAAACTTAGAAAGTTGCTGGAATAATAGGTTTACATTAGCATGTATTTTCTGATGGATATGAAGTCTGAAACTCAAATGTCTGTCATTATTAGTGATTTTAATCCTGAATGATTTGCCAGAAAAGCACAAATTTTATGTAGAACAGTCAAAAAATATGAGACAAAAATCTGGACATTCTGTGAAAATCTGGACAGTTGAGAGCCATCCTCACTCACTGTCTCTCTTTTCATTCTACAAAAGCTAGGTTTCAGCTATTTTAGTACTCTAACAGCTATAGTTGCATTGATTTTCAATGGATGACACACTAATAAAGGCAGCAAAGCTCTATATAGACAGTACCTGGAAGTACTCTTTTTCTTAATTTCTGCAGCCTCCTGTTATACAATGTGTGACTCAGGATCGTTGACATGGTTACTAAGTTGTTCAGAGTCACATTGAAAACATACAGTTAACATAATCCATGTGTTACAGACATTACGTTTGCTATTTACTTAATTACATACAATATATTACAACTGAGCTAAGTCAGAAATCATGGGAGTGTTGTCAAACAAAACTTCTATTTTTAAATAAATAATTATCAGTCTTTGTTTTCCTCTAGGCCACCAAAATGTGTCTAGATATCATTGGAGGCCAAGATACTCCTGGATCTAAAGTAGCCCTTTGCATAGAAAACAGAAAAGCTCGTCAAAGGTGGAGTATCAAAGAGGATGGAACCATATCATCACTTCTCAATGACGCACTTGTGCTGGCTGTAAAAGGTAAAGTTTGTATGATATTATATCAAATATTCATTTTCTGGATCTAGTGACTTTACTTAAATTTTGTATTTGTCATATACATACACAAATAAGTACATACAGACTCAAGGTAGTGGAGAAAAGAGAACAGAAGACATGATATGCATTTCTCAAGACTCTTTAATGAACTGCCAAGTGTATATGATGACATATAACACAATATCCAGACTTGTGGCACCAGCGTAAAGGTACAATGCTTAATAATCTCATGTATGATATGATATGACACAATATCCAGTTTGGAATACATTTTTTCAGTTTTTCCTCCTGCTATAATTGTGAAATTTTTACTTTCAGCATCAGATTCTGCTGCTTCTTAAATTTAACATCAGAGCTAGAAAAGATACACCCTTACAAGTCCTACCTTATATACCTGAAATAATAGCAATTGTTAATTTCTATGGTCATTTAGTGGCTCTGGAATTATATAAACATAACACTGTTACTATATAAATAAAATCACTTTTTGGACTACTCAGACCACAATGTGCAAGTTACTAGCCTGCTACTACATTGATTTGAGTTCTGCCTCATTTACGGTGTTTTCTGATATTTTTTTCAATGAGATAGCTGTTCCAAGTTATCAAACCCTTAACAATTTATGCTTGTCATCATATGCTATGACAAAACTGACCCCAAAATTGAAATTGATCAGATTACCAAGATTTGGATTACACAATGCACTTTGTACTGTATGCAGATGACAGGACTAATGTCATATCTTGTTCCAGAAATAAATATGCATTTGCCAGTGCCAAAGTAGTTTGTTTCTTCCCAGTTTTATTTAATATTGCAAGAATGAAACGTCATCAGGTGCAGCAAGTAACCTTGGATCAGAAAATTACAGATACAATGTTTATGACAGCATCCAAAACAATGTGTAAATTATAAATTCTGGATTGAAAAATGACAACAATATGAAGTTGTAGTAAGCCTGAAAACCAGTGCACTGTGGCAGGGAGGCAGCAATCTAAAGGTAAAACACACCAACACTCCAGAGATGAGAAATAAAAAAGCAATTCACCTAAATAATGCTTTTGTCCCCTACACACTTGAAGAGACTTCATCTGTACTAATGCAAGAATTCCAAAAGCAGGAATTTAAACTATATCACAAAAATCTAACAATGCGCTGGTTTTCAGGATTACTAGTATTTTATTGTGCACTTGTGCCATTTTTTGGGGGTTGTTAGCATTATGAAGTTATATTCATCATTCACATATTTGTTGGGACCCAGTAATCTTGTCCCAGATTTTTGTCATTCTATTGATATGACATCACCTTACAGATAAAAAGTTTTTAGCATTTTTAAATCTCGCTGTCATTTTGATCTTGCACTGTGAATGAAAAATCTCTTTTAGAATTAAATAAGAAATAATGCTGGAATAGATATGGTAAAAAAAACTTTTCATTTCAAAAGGGAGTCTAAACAATTGTATATGCTGTAATTTATAGGCCAAAATATTGAAAACTGCCAAATATATAAATAGACATTTAACCAAGTAAATGCAGTAACTTTAGTGGTATTTTGCACAAACTTCCAAAATACTCATGATTTATTTATAGGAATAATGATTATTCAAAATATCATTTTGGGAATGAAAACATGTTTTCCTGATATGAGGCATGGCAGCTGTCATTCAAGAGTTGGTTTGAATATATTGTTTTAATGAAACTTTGCTGAAATAGCCATATTAAGCACAGACATGTAATTCTGGTAATTGTCTATATATATATATATATATATATATATATATATATATATATATATATATATATATATATATATATATAGTCTTTTGGCTTTTCCCAGTTAGGGATCACCATAGCGAAACTCCGGTCCGCTCATGATTGGCAATGGATTTTTATGGTGCCGAGTTGCCAGCCCGACGCCCAACCTTCAAAGAAGGCATGCCCATTCACGCTCGCACCTACCTGCATTTCTTTAGTGTCACTCGACCGTGGGGAGGACATGCAGACTCCACACAGAAGGCGCTCCAGCCTGGTAATTATCTATATTTTTCTTTAAATGCACTATGTACTTAGCTTATGACCATGAAATAAGGGGGTGGGGCAACATGTTCAAAGAGATGTAATGTAGAAATTAATACAGATAATTTCATTATTTCTAAGTCTCTTGAAATACATTATAATAAAGACAGAAGTGTAGAGTAGTTAATAAAGTAGGGTTTCACAAACTGCACCCTGACAAGATAATATTTTAAGCATATGCCATGCTCACTGATATTCATTTTTCTCACTTAAACCCACTTAAAAACTCATGGTTGAAAATTCTGTGCTAAAATGTGTTTTTTTAGCTTGTAAATCCTGTGGCTGCAGGATTGCTGTAGGGTATAAAAATTGTACTTTCCACATAATCCCACATTTTTTTTATTTGATCTATTTGTTGACTAGGTAAGAATGCTGAACAAATTGTTACCTTTCAGATGTGACCAGGGAGAACTGACTGGTTAAGTGACTTGCTCAGTCACACAGTAGAAGTGGAAGGAATCAATCCCTGAACCCTGGGCACAGACAGGAAGCAACTCATTAACAGCTCAGAGCTTTAGTCCTATACATACTGCTAACTGTCAAACAATCCTGTCAGCATTTGTATAAGTAGCACAAAAGTAGGCATGGGGGTTTCATCTCAAATGTCATTTTCATAAATAGCAGCTTTCAAAAAACATTGATCCAGTGCCATTTACTGGCTCCATAACAGTAAACAAAGAACAAAAATTCAATAAAAAATAAAGAATCAAGGCAGGAAAGCAAAACTGAACAGCAGCAAATAAAAACAGAATACACAAGAAAATCAGAATTCATAAGCAAAAAGATGACAATTGGAAATACTATATCTGACAGACGGAATAAAACTGATGCATGAGGCAAGACACATGGATCATTAAATGAAGATGGTAAAACAACTACAAGATTTCATACAGTTTGGGCTTTACTGGCTTTACAGGGTTTGCAAACTGCAACAGTAAAAAAATATCCATGCAATGACATCAAAACGAATATAAAATTGTGAAAGAGGCTACAACAAAATATGCATCAGAAATAAAATTTAAGTGTCATGTTTGCCAAAATGCAGTGATGTCCAATGACAGATGCAGAGAACAATCAATTTCAATAAGCGCATTCCAGTCAGATTTTAGAGAAGTCACTGTAAACCCCTAAAATCTTGATGACACAGCAATATGCACAAGTAATACATGTCAGTACCACAACAGTAACATAATATGTAAGTAATACCAGTCTCTTGAATGTGGAAGGCCAGCTGTCCACTTCACAGATGACAGACCCATCCAATTAAAGTTATAACATGAACTGAAAAAACAAAACAAATCATTGACATAAGTATATCAATCAATGCACAAAGAAATAAACGTCAGTTGCATCAAAATCAAATAATTAGACTTCAAACAAAACTTTTACAGAGTACAATAAAAAGGATGGTGTCTGAGGTGATAAAACATTTATCTAAAGATAAAGCTAGGAGATAAAATGCCATGAAAATATGGTACCTAGTGAAGAAATCAGTGTTACAAAAAGCCATCCAAATTGGCCCCAGCATGACAAACAACAATATACACAGCAAAATTATAGAGCAATAGATGAACAATACTCTTGAGGCTTCGCTTCACTGATGCCCAAAACACTCAGAGCAAAAGACCAAAGCAAACAGGAGCAAGAAATGAATCAGCTTCACTTCTAATATCAAAGCTATGCAGCTAAGTGTATAAGTCATTCACACCATGGATATCCAACTCAACAGAGAAAAGAAAATTAATTCAATATTAAAACAAATAAATGTAATATTGACAGTCAATTTATTCCATCTTGCCCAGAGAATCATGTTTTTAAACAAAATATTTGATTTTTCTTTTCTTTTAGGAAATAGTATATTGTCAAACTTGGCATCTGACAGCATTGCTAACTATATGAGATGATACTGATATATTGGGTTATTTGGGTAGAGGGTAACAACCAGTGAATGGTTGAATAAGGAAAATATTTGTTGATGAATATACATTTGTAGTTTAACGAGGAGATACTAGTAGATGGGCACCAACCAACTTCTTGAACCAAGAAAGTGCAAAGTAGAGGAATTGGGGACCCTTACTCTTATTACCCTCATATTTAAATATGTAGAATGAAGTAGATAGTGACTCAAGGATTTATTTCTTTTGATGATTTTTGCAGTAACATGTATTTATGAAAGGCATGGTGTTCATTATTTCAAGTAAGAAGCACCTTAGGGAAGTAGATACATGTAATGTTACACTTGTGGCAGTAGGAAGAGAAATGCATAACTGCATGGGAGTGGAAGAGTTGATGCTTAAGTAATTTATTTATCCTGAATAAGTATATAAATGCATAGTGATGTGCATGGAAGTCATTTGGATTATAATGCAGATCAGGGATACCTCTCAATTGTTCAAAATGTTGCAGAATATCCATATTTTTGCCTCATGTGTTGCTCTGTTCCTCATAAAATGTATGGTTTCCAGGTAAATATTTGAGGACTGAAGTCATTAAAATAATTACAGACATTTGAGTTTCAGCCTCCATACCCTTGAGAAAATGCATGTTAATACAAAACCTGTTATTCTGGCAACTTTCTAAGTTTATAAGAGCAAAGAGCAATATTTAAAATCTATCCCTGGTTCTGGGTACCCCCCGCATTATTTTGGCTTTGTCCAGAATTCTTCTCCAAGTAGTTTTGGGACTGCTGGAAACTTGGAAGCTTGATAACAAAGCATTGGACTACATTTTGCATCCAGGCAAGTACATTTAAACTACATTTATAATTGCACTTAACTTAATATTTAAATCAGTATTATGTGTTATTTGCTCTTTATAAAAAAAAAAAAAATTTCTCAGTGTGGAGTGTGTGATGTTCACTTCCTAAATTTTGTTATGCACTTCGTTCACTTAATAAAAATCAAACCGTAAAATATAACTATAAAATACGTGCTCCATAATAATCAAATAGAAAATAGTACGTGGTCCACAGTTGAGTTAAAAATGGAATATCCTTTATTAAAACACACAGAGAAGGAATCCTAGTTGAGTATTATGATAAGCATCAAAAATATTCGTTATATGTAATCAGGTTGTTTCTAACAAGGGAGTGGTTACAGAGGGTGGTTCTGTTAAGGGTAATAAAAGTATTAAAATCATTCCTTTAGCCAAGTTACCCTTCCTCTAAACACTATAGTGTAATCAGAGACTGTGCTAACTAAAACTGAATCCAGAAAGCTAGAGACAAATTATAACCTCATTTGTATATGCTAACCAACTAATCATAACTTTATTAATTAAGAAACCAACTAACTAAAACATGACTGAAATGATTAAGAAAAATCTACCAATAGACATCTACCAGAATAAATATTAATAAATATACAACTTTTAACAAGGATCATTTTCGTATCAAATAAATGCTTCATTGGGTTTGTGTGTCAAAAGAAAATCATAATATGAATGAATATGTGTATAGATATACAAATGAAAACCTAAGTGGGATGAAAAAACATAAAAATAATCGCTAAGCTGGAAATACAGTGATAAATGTTAAAAATAAAGCATTAAGGCCAAGGGGATCTGTTGAAGTGTGGCATCTAACTAAGAAAATAGTATGAGAGTGTAAGACTGGTCTCAAGAGTATTTGCAACCTTTAAAGTTCCAAAAGGTCCACATGGTCAATAATTTGAAATTGTTTTGTAATCGTATTGTTTAAAACTTTATTCATCCCCTTAGAGCCTTTTATAGGCACAACGTTTCCTGGACTTTATCAACACAAACACCCAAGACCACATAGTGCACTCTCCTATCAGAGGATCAAACATATTGAAACTAGTACTAACCAAATGGAAGAAGGGCACAACTACCCCCCCCACTGTGTCATGTTCTTATTGGTGAAGTTGGACTACAATGCTGTCTCCCTCAAAATAAAAATAAAAATCAACCCAAAAACCCAACTTAACCCGTAACAGTTAGAAACTATATAAAGCAAACTACATCCTATCAAGCAACAGTCTGTCAAAAGTCACAGCTCCCCCAAACCTCAAGAACACAGCTACATGTGCAGAATTATTTACAGAAGCCCTACAAAAACATGTAAATGCCTGTATTGAGGCTGCTGTACCTACCAGAATTAAGCCCAGATCTAACACCAAAAAAACCCCACACTGGTGGAATCCTTACCTTAACAAGCTATATACCAAAAGATAACAAGTCATGGCCAAAATCAAAAAGAGCAACTCTCATAGAGCCAAGAGCTCTCTGATTTAACTGATCATGAAACTAAGAGGTCTAACAAGTCCATCAAGGTCAGTTATGAGGTCAGGGAAGCCTCCAGGCCAAGGACAATTGCAAGGTCTTCTTCAGCTATGTTGGGAATCTTAAAAGTAATACTCAGCAGGGTGTAGAACTGATGGTAAATGGCACACCCTTCACTAACCCACAACCTTGACTAACCAGGGTGACATAGCAAATCTTATGGCTGATAAATTTAGCTGTAACTTCACCCCCTAACTCTCCCCACTACCCCCTGTGAAATCCCTTCTAGCATATCTCCTCCATCAATCAACAGGGAGCAGGTCCTGGAGATGCGCACTAAGGCCAATAATACTGCTTCAGTGGGCCCTTACAATATCTCTCGTTACCACTTCAGGCACTCTTCAACTACATTCTCAAAGCAGGTTACATGCCAGTAGATGCAGGGCCACAACAATCAACCCCCTTCATAAAGGTGGACCCTCAACTGACCCTGGGAACTACAGACCCATCAGTCTGATAAGTCTAATATGCAAAGCCACGGAATGAATTGGCATGGAAATGATCAACAAGGACATGGGAACATACAGACACTGGACCCATCCCAGTTTGGCTTTGTTAAGGGAAGGTCTCGCCCACATAACCTGGTAGACTTCTTCAAGAGAGTCACCATGGCTATGGATGAGTGGAAAATGGTGCATACCACCTACTCTGACCTGGCCAAGGCATTTGATACAATATCCCACTCAAGTATTGTTAACTATCTCTCAGAATCAGGCATAAATCCTTACATAACTTGCTGGCTTGCCAGCTGACTCACAGACAGGACCCAAGATGTCAGGATCAGTGAGATCAACTCTACCAAAAGACCTGTCACCAGAGGAGTACCCTGGGGCTCCATGCTGCATCCTCTCCTGTTTGAAACTACATGTTCTTCGTGTTTCACTGTTAGTCATCACATTTGGGTTATCTGCTTGCAGTAGCCCTCAGTCGGCCTGATTATCAAAGTCTTGGGTAATGTGTTGGTTGCTGTCTCATCTTCCGTGACATCAGGTAGTCAGGAGTATAAAGCATGCAGCCGACGCCATTACTCCAGTCTTTCTTGCCGTGTGGTGCCTGAAGCAGAAGCAGTTTCGCAACTGACAGTCAGCTGACTCCTGAAATTTTCGTTTTCGAGTTTCAGAACCAAAGTCTTCAACTAAAGCTAAGTACCCCATTGGGAAAACTTGTTCTTGCTCTAAACCAATGTCAGTAAAAGTCAGTAATTGTATTTCTTGTGGAAAGCAAATACCTCATAAAGATTTTCATTCGTACTGTATTCCTTGCCTAGGCCCTGACCACGATGTACCTTGCTGTCGGTTTTGTGTCTTATTTAAACCACGAACTATTCGTCGTCAGTATATTTTCACTTCTAAATATTTTGGTACTCAGTACAATTATCCAGATATGTCTTCGGTAAGCAACCCGACTACCAACATTCTGAAAACACGCAAAGATAAAGACAGAGACAGTCCGCCTAAGTCCAAAGCTGCCAACGACGGTTCTCCTAAGCTAGTCATTAGTTTGTCAGTACTCAATGAGGAGCTTTCACAGCCCCTGATACCCGCTACTTCAGATTCGCAGGCCTCTACTGAGACCCATTCGGAGTCCGGTATACCGCGAGATGCTTCAACTGAGGAACCTGCGGATGTCTCTACCTTGGATGGGTCTGGAGCCGCTGGGCAGGCACTGGCTTCTGAGGGTGTATTCAGGCCTACTAACTTGCATATTAAACCGATGCCATCTTCTTCTTCTTCATGGCCTAAAACTTGAATCATGCCTAGGAATCCGACGCCCAGACCACATGGTCAGGCCTCTATGCCTAAAAAACAAATGATAAGAATGCCTAAAAAACAAATGATAAGAATGGCTGAAGACCTTATTACTTTTAGAGAGGGAAGGTTGGCTTCCCCTGATTAGAGACCTAGGACTGAATCTGCTTATGATACTTCTGACCAGGATTCTGAAATTTCTGTCTCCTCTGATGACCAGGATCTACCTTTATCTACCTATGAGGATTCTGATGCAGAGGACTCTATTCCCTCTGCTTCTCCTCCAGAGGATTTTTCTTTTGGTGAAACCTTGCATACTCTTAGGGAGCATTTTCACTGGGAAAGCCAGGATTACTCTGATTCTAAAAAGAGGCTTAGAGATTTCTTACTCCTGCCCCAACACAGGCCTTTAGCTATCCCTCCTGTGCTGGACATTGTTGACGATGCCTTTTCGGAATCTAGTTTAGCCCCTGACTCTTTACCTCCTGCTCCCAGAAAACCTGATAGATATTACAGGGTTCCTGATTCTCACAAGTTCCTTTTTAAAAATCCTACTGTGGATCCTGAGACCATTTCACAGGGACCCAAGATCATTAAGGCTACTACTCACAAAAATCCTACCCCCTCTGATAGAGATTCCAGGACCCTGGATAGATGGGGTAAGAAGGTATACACCTCTGCAACCTTGGCCATTAGGGCCTTAAGTTTCCAGTTTCATATGTTAAAGTATCAGCAGCATATTAGTGGATTGCTTAAACTGAAAATGATGTTGATTCCTGATTGTGCTGAAAATAAGGATTTACAGGATTTAATGCATTCTGCTGAACAGGTTGGAAAACATACTTTGCAATGTAGTTTTGATTCAATAGAGGCATCTTGCAGGGCTGCTGTCACCAGGTCTGTACTTTGAAGGCATGCTTGGCTTAAGGAGCAATCTTTGCCAGATCATGTTAAAACTAAATTACTGGATGCTCCCTTAAATCAGGACCGCCTGTTTGGCAACAAAGCAGAAGTTTTTAAAAAGATGGAGGAAAAAGCTAAATCTATGCAAACTGTTAAAGATTTCTTACAAGTGCAGCCTCCAAGGTTTAGTAGGTATTGGTCCTCAAAAAATTGCCCTTTCCTGCCTCTTCCAGGCATTCTCAGTTCAAACCCAGAACCAGCAGAACACCCAGGCTTCAGTCCCAGGGTATGCAGAGGACTAAGCAGTGGGGGGGCTCCCACTTCCATATCAGGGAGTAGTAAGACTCCCCCCTATGGTAAGCTGTCTCAATGACTTAACTTTAAAACTTCCAAGCACTTCTCAACTGACTGCTCCTTTAGGGGGAAAGATTGCTCTGCAAGCATAAAACTGGGAACTCATTACCCAGGACAAACGGGTTTTAAACATAGTTTCCCAAGGATACAGATTTCACTTCCACACATTACCAACCACAAACGGTTGGCCAGATCTACCCCCAAATCAGTGGGCAGAGGCTCAAAAGCAAGTACTCTCTCTCTCTCAAGATTAAAGGCTATTCAGACTGTACCAGAAGAGGAAAAGGGAAAAGCTTTCTACTCAAGACTTTTCCTGGTACCCAGAAAAGACAACTCATGGTGTCCTATCCTGGACCTGTGTATCCTAAACACCTTTTGGTGATTCCAAAATTCAAGATGCTAACTCTTCACCAGTTGCTTCCCATTATAGGCAAAGATGCCTGGTTGGCAATGCTGGATTTAAAGGAAGCCTAACTGCACATCCCAATCAGGGAATCTTGCAGAAAATACCTACGCTTCAAAGCAGGCTGCATGCACTATTAGTTCTCTGCACTGCCCTTTGGCTTTTCTACTGCGCCCAGAGTGTTCACAAAGTGCCTAGCTCCAGTCATTGCATTTTGCAGGCAAAGAAATATTCAAATATACCCATACCTGGACGATTGTCTAATTCAGGCAGAAAGCCAGGACATACTTCTGAATCATCTGGCATTTGTACAAAAGGTCTTAACTTGTCTGGGGTACACCATAAACGAAAAGAAATCACATCTGGTACCCTATCAACAAATTATATTCCTGGGAACAAGCTTGAACACAACTTCCCAGATGGCTTTCCTCATGCCAGAGAAACAAATTAATTTGACAACTTACTTCAAACTAGTGGCCACAAACCCCTGCTATCTGCAAGGCAAATACTGCAAGCCTTAGGGTTCATGGCCTCATGCATTCTACTAATTCCATATGCAAGACTGCATATGAAGAAACTACAATGGTATCTAAAAAGCCTATGGTGTCAACATTCCCAGGATCTAGAAGCAATGATTCCTATCATACCTTGCCTATGGTTATAATTCCTTTGGTGGGCAGAGGCCTGCCACCAAAACAAGGGACTACCATTCGCTCTACCCCCTGCCACCCAAACCCTAACAACAGACACATAAGACTATGCATGGGGGGCTCACCTGGCAGGGAAATGCATTCAAAGCAAATGGAACCCCAAGTCAAATGCACCTGCATATGAGTCAAAAATAAATGTTAACTGTACAGAATGCTCTGACAGCCTTCAAGGACCACATTCTTCCAGGACAATTAATGGTAAAGACAGAAACACCACTGTTATGAGGTACATAAACAAACAGGGGGGTACCCATTCTTACCCCATCTGCAGACTAACCATGGCTCTGTGGAACACAGCCTTGAGCTACCAAGTGCATCTACAGGCTCAATTCCTGCCAGGAAAACTAAATAAACTGGCAGACGAACTAAGCAGAAATCTCACGGACCCACACAAGTGGAAAATGGAACCAAAGACTTTCAACATGTTGATCAACAAATGGGGGAGCCCGGATATAGACTTGTTTGCCTCCCCCCAGAACTACGAATTGAACAAATTCTGCACAAGGACTCCCCACAAACAAGCTTGGAAAGTGGATGCTCTGTCCTTCAGCTGGAAAAATCTATCAGTTTATGCTTTTCCTCCTCTGCCTCTCTTCTCCAAAGTATTACTAAAGATCAAACAGGACAAACCAAGGATGATACTGATTGCACCAAACTGGCCACGCCAACACTGGTACCCCCTCTTGCGCAGTTTGTCACAGGTAGCCCCATGCCACCTGCCTCAGACCCCCACCCTGCTGTCACAGCAGGAGTACCAGATTCTGCACCCCCAGCTTCAAACCCTGAACCTGGCAGACTGGCTAATTACTTAATCTCTCTGTTACCATCTCTCAGTAAACAAGTGTTGGATGTCATTTTGGAGGCAAGGAGGCCTAGTACTAGAAAATCTTATGCTGAAAAATGGAAAAGATTCTGTGCCTGGAACCAATCTCAAGGGATGGCCACAGCAGCACCCAGCTTACCTCAGATTCTTCAATATTTAACTGAGATGCTTCACAAGGGCCTTTCATTTTCCTCCATAAAAATTCATGCCTCAGCCATTTCAGCTCATATCCGCGGTTGTACAGTGGTAGCATTGTTGCCTCACAGCAAGAGGTTCTCCTGTTCGATTCTCGGCTGGAGTGCCTTCTGTGTGGAGTCTGCATGTCCTTCCCGCAGTCAAGTGGTCTCCAAAAGACATGCATGAATGGGCGTGCCTTCGCTGAAGCTTGGGCATCGGGCTGGCAACTTGGCACCATAAAAATCGACTGCCAATCATTAGTGGACCAGAGTTCTGCTGTGATGACCCCTAACCGGGAAAAGACAAACAACAACAACACAGAACCACCCCTCTTTTCTCACCCATTGCTCAGGCAATTCCTTAGAGGGGCCATATACTTAAGACCACCCAGGAGACCCCCAATTCCAGCCTGGGACCTTAACTTTGTATTGGAAAAACTCACTCTTCCTCCTTCTGAAACAGCTGCAACTGCAGAGTTAAAATTCCTTTCTTGGAAAACAGCTTTCCTTTTAGCAATCTCTTCAGCAAGAAGGGTATCTGAATTACAGGCCCTTATGGCAGTGAAGCCTTTCATCATCTTTCATGCGGACAGGGTGTCCCTCAGGACCAACCCCTCTTTCATGCCCAAGGTGGTATCCAGTGTGGCTATTAATCAGTCCATTCATTTGCCAAACCTATTTTCTAATCCGCAAAACAAAGGGGAATGGATACTGCACTCCTTAGATGTGCACAGACAAGTTAGATTTTACTTGGACAGGACTAAACCTCAAAGGAAATCTGAACAACTGCTGGTGGCATTTGCTGTAGGGGCAGAGGAGAAGGCTATTTCAAAGCAAACCATTTCTAAGTGGATAGGCCATTGCATTCATTTCTGCTATAAGCACCATGGAAAACCTACACCACAGGGGATTAGACCCCATTCAACCAGGGCTACATCTACCTCTACAGCCTTTCTCAGAGGTGTCCCTTCCAGGGACATCCTAGAAGCTGCTACCTGGAGTTCTGTACATACTTATACCAAGCATTACCATTTGCCAATTTTCTCTAAATCCAGAGCTGGCTTTGCCAGTGCAGTCTTGCAGGGCGTTATAGCTGGTCCTAATGCTATCTAAATTCCTCCTCCCATCCTTAGCTTTGGGAATCTACCCAAATGTGATGACTGCAACAGTGAAACACGAAGAACATAGTACAGTTGTGTACACTTACCATAAATGTAGATGTTCAAGTGTATTCACTGTTGCAGTCCTGGTTACCCTCCCTCCAGCCCCCTGACTTCTTTTGGCTATACATCTATTCTCCTTTACTATACTTAAAATCTTTTTGGTGTATTTGCTTTTTTGTTGGAAGTATAACCTTGTATATATATATATATATATATATATATATATATATATATATATATATATATATATATATATATATATATATATATATTGCTTCCCATTAAGGGAGGCATCTGACATCTGGGGCAAGAAAAACTGATGTAATGGCATTGGCTACATGGTTTATACCCCTAACTACCTGACATCACAGAAGATGAGACAGCAACCAACCCAGGAGCCAAGACTTTGATAATCAGGCCGACTGAGGGCTACTGCAAGCAGATAACCCAAATGTGATGACTGCAGCAGTGAATGCACTCAAACATCTACATTTATGGTAAGTGTACACAACTGTACTTTCTCTGAAGTCAAGGCTAATGTCAAAGGCCTGTGGCTCACCAATTTCACAGATGACAGCAACTTGTGAGCTGTCATAGAATCCCCCAATTACAGCAACATCCTGCAAAGGGGTCTAAGACAAGCAAATGGCTGACGCAAAAGCCACAGATTAAAACTCAGGTCAAAGAAATGCATTATAGTGCCCTTTGGGAAATTGCCCACCCAAGCTAATTACTTCATCCATAAAATACCCCTAAGACCAGACACAAAAGTTAGGGATCTGGGAATGTAGGCAGACCGTAATCTAGTGTTCAACCAACACATAGCCGAGATAATAAGAAAATCATTCTATGTCACCTGACTCATAAGCAAGGGTATGGACTCCATGTCCAACTATGTAATAGTAGGACTATTCTACTCAGCCCTTATCAGACCCATCATTGAGTACACTGCTCCCTTTGGAATGTACCTAACCAGGCATTTGCAGCAGTTGGAAAGCCCTCAAAGGCTCCTCACCAGAAGAATCCAGGGTATGAACACCCTGTACTACACAGATCACCTTAAGGACCTTTCTCCCACAGGTTACTGAGAAGCGATCTATGCCTAGCATATAAGGCATTCTCAGATCCATCTCTAATGGATCTCTTGCACATCTGCAAGACAAACAGCACCAGAAACACTAGATTCAATGACCTGAACTTTGCTCGTGACATAAACAGAATCTGCTGGAAGGACTGATATATATTTCAAAGGATCCCCTCACTACGGAATAAGCTCCCCATCTGCATGAAGCAGAGTTCATCCCTGACCCTGTTCAAATGAAACCTTGATCATTGGATGGGAAATCATGAATTCACCCCCAGTCTGGCCTCCATGTTTCTGATGGACAGAGGTTGGCAGTGAGTAAATTAATCTCCAACTGACATACCTCCCCCTACATAACTCTTAGCTACCTGTTCAGTGACATACCCCACCTATAGGTATCCAAGGAACTCTAGGAATAATGGATTGGGTTGTATGAGTAGGCTTGCTAAGACCCTGGTTGTCATTAGCCTAGTATAAACTCATGGATCTATAGGGTTGAGAAATAATCAGAGAGCACTACCACCTACCACCAAATGAAGAAATTATCAATGCTGCTGTCCCCTGAAGGTTTTACAGGCCTCATTTTGTGAGGAGGGTCACCATAGCAATATATAATATTTAGTAAATAAAGCCAGGAACTGAGCAACAGTGAGGAAGTCAAACAATGCAAAAATTAATTAAAATCTCCACTTTTAATACAAAAATATAAGACAGGATAAGCGCTTTCGCAAGTAGCTTCATCATATCCATACAAAAATCCAAGTGTTAATTGCATGCTTATATACCTGCAGATGATGACTCATACTCATGGTTAATTAGCAAACAAGGTACTGCCCATCATTTTTAAAGATATAGATGATGTTTAAAATGATAGATAAAAATGAATATATAAAAGCTTCATAAAATGCATTGCTGAAAGATTAATAATGGCTAGGCATCAAATTACAAACATATTGATCAGAATATTGTGACTAACTGAATTATATTAAGAAACACAAAACTATGTATAAATTAAAAAGTAAATACACCTGTATATAATCAGTGTATAACAATTCATTTGACATTTCTACGTTGTTTTAGTTTTGGTCTTATAGAGGCTCTCTCATTCAGGCCAAAACCTTTGTCAGCCCTTAAAGAAATAATCCATTGCATTTCCTTACTTTCTGTGTAGGTTCTGATATCACCTCCCCTAACATTAGGAGAAATAACTTCTAGCACCTTGAATAAAAAATAATGTTCATTGTTGTTTAATGTAATATGTTTGGCTAGAGCATTGTGCAATGTACCTCTCTTCATATGATAGATATGCTCCCTCATCCTATCTCTTAAGGGGCGATTAGTCTTGCCTACATAGAATGACGGGCAGGATTGACAAGTAGCCAAATAAACCACATCTGATGTCATACAGTTTGCATCTGCTTGTATCATAAATACTTTCTGTAAGTCTGATTGAAAAAACTGAGTGTTACTGTCAATAAAAGGGCAAAATTTACAATGCCCACATGGCTTCGTACAACCACCCTTATTATCACTTTTTATAGTTTTAAGGTAACAAAGTATCCTTTTAAAATTATGTTTATTCCTATAAAGGAAAGTGGGTGTCTCACCCACGATCCGTTTTAAATCACTGTCAACATGTAAGATACCCCAATGCCTATTAATAACTTCTTTGATTTTAAAGTAGTCAGAAGAAAATTGTGTTGAAAATCTAATACTGTGGTTATTACAGTTATTACCTAAAGGATTATCAAATTCCCTAGGACCAAAATAAGGTGCTGCTCTAGTGCAACGCAGTTCATATATATCATCCATATGGGAGTTGATTTCAGTTTGGGTATAACCCCTATTGACCAATCTGTTTTTCAGGCTAGTTAACTCAGTTTCAAAGCCATCATTCATGGGGTTTAATCTTGAGGCCCTGATAGCCTGTCCTCTTATAATATTTTTAAAAACGTAAGGGGGGTGCATACTGGATCTAGAAAGTAAGGTATTACTATAACAGGCCTTACGATGTACACCTGTATTGATTATGTCGTTCGGTAATCTCTCAATAAATAAATCTAGGAACTCTATCCTACGTGAGGAATGTTGCATGGTAAACTTAAGGCAAGTCGTAAGGTTATTCATCATGAAATGCATGGATTCTAGTTGTTCAATAGTGCCATCCCATAAAATGAAAAGGTCGTCGACAAAACACTACGTGTTGCCTGAACATCTCCTCACGAAAAAGCACATGCTCTTCCCAGTATGCAAGAAACATATTTGCGTAGCTGTTGGCACATGGTGTGCCCATTGCTACGCCTTCCTTCTGTCTATAAACAGTGGTCATGAACATAAAGAAGTTATTCTCTAAGACCAACTCCAGAAAATACACTATCAAATCTATTAAAACCATAGAATAATTACTATGTTCTTTTAGATATTCCATTACATAAGTCAGCCCTAAGTCATTGGGAATGACAGTGAACAAAGATTGTACATCTAAGGTGACAAATAAATAGCCAGTAGTTGTACCAAGATGCTTAATACATTCATAAAGGTCAATAAGAAAGGCCTAGAGTTTTTTAATACTGTGATACTATCAGATAAAACTTGTTTCAAATGCTTTTCAATAAATACAGAGAGGTGTTCAGTTAGCCAACCACGACCTGAGACTATAGGTCTCATCGGTGGATCATAAGGGTCTTTATGTATTTTGGGCAAGCCATTGATAGTCAGAATGACTGGATGTAGAATATTCAAATATTCATAGAGGTTCTTGTCTATTAGTTTACTTTTAAAAATATCATGCAGAGATTGTTTCACATGGTTGGTCACTATATGTACACTTTCTAGAGAGACAGTTTCATAGAAATTATCTTGCAGCATAGTGGTCATGCTGTTAGTGTAGTCAGACATGTTTAAAATGACTATTTTACTGCCCTTATCGGCAGGTCTAATAATGATGCTAGAGTCATTCTGTAGTTTATTCAAACAAAGCCTTTCTTTATGTGAGAGATTATCTCTGGTTTTAAATATTTGTCTAGTGTCTCTACCACCATAATAATTATACAATTCATCTTCTGTTAATTTAAGATAGGCTTCCAGAAGGGGGTGGTGTAATGGTGTAAAATCATTCAAATTCTTAAAAACAAATTTATTATCCTGTGTAGCACTAGTGTTAGTATCTTTGTAAAGAAGCTTAAGCATGACATTTCTACAAAAGATTCTTAAATCAACAATAGTATCAACTAATCTACTCTGATTTTTAGGAATAAAGTTCAGGCCTTTACTCAGAAGCTGAATGTCCTCAGAAGTGAGTATAATATCAGATAGATTATAGACTAACGCTTGTTGGTCCATATTTTTTTGAGATTTTTTTGTGTTGCAAACTCTTCTGAGAGTTTCCTCTTCTGTCTCCCTCTGCTTAGGAGCATCCTCTTGGGCCTTTCTCCATTCGAACAGGTAAGGGAAAAGACAGAGCATTAGTGAAAGACCTATTCATGTTGGCATCTCTAGGTCTGTCAACAACCTCCCCATTAGTGTCAGTAAAAGTAGGTTTATTTTTAACAATATGTACTTCTGGGTATAAGTTCATATCAGAACCCATGCTGGGATGGACAATATGTATGACATCTACAGTGTCATTATGATTGTCCATAGTGGAGTCAATTCCACGTGAATCACTAGTAACAACGCTCCTGGTTTTACTGGCAGTACCCATGTCAGTAATGCTTAAATTAGGAGCATCATTATTGCTACAGGCTTTATCATTGTATTTTGAGCCAGAAATGTCACTTCTCATACACTTTTTGATATGTGTTTCATTCACTGTAACATTTCTATGACTTACATTTTCCAAATCAGATCGCTTATTTAAAAAGTTATTATCATTGTTATTATGATTAGCTGGTCGTTGTACCATTTCATTTTGTCCTTGGACATGTCTCGGCCACATAAAGACATGGCCTTGCTTAAAATCGTTGATATCCCTGGTGACTTTATGTCGTTTCTGTTGTAACAGTTTGCGCTCAAAAGCAGAGACATTGTCCAACAGATTATCAAACGATGACTGTACAAATGCCATTGGAAAGTCATTAAACAAGGTCTGTTGTTGCATATTTTGGCTTCCTCCAGAAGCTACTTGCGAAAGCGCTTATCCTGTCTTATATTTTTGTATTAAAAGTGGAGATTTTAATTAATTTTTGCATCATTTGACTTCCTCACTGTCGCTCAGTTCCTGGCTTTATTTACTGATTTTAAACTTTTTTCTGTGAACCTGAGCGTTTACCTGTCCCATTGGATTTACTTTGCTACAATATATAATATTTGTTTCATTCACTAAGGAAGCTGCATTGGTTCTGCTATTTTTTTTTGTTTGTTTACAGTCTCTTACATAGGCTAACATAGGTAGTAATGTGAGCTGGTATGAAGTTCCCATATAAATAGTGCTGGCACATACTTACGTTCTTCTCAATGCTTCAAAACTGTTAATCTCTTACTATGTTTTCTTTTTGGTCAGTCAAAGGATTCTTATTAAAAAAGGCCATACAGTTAGTTTCAAAGCACCAAAAAGGAACAGGTTTCTACTCCATATCTGTTCTGGTCTGCAAATGGAGAAATATATGCATTGTGTTAAAACCTTCCAACCGGAATCAGTTTATGACAACAAAAAAATCAGAACGGTAATTCTGGAGGTTGAGCTGCCCTTCAAAACAAATTTTTATCCATCAAAAGATTGTGGAGAATGCCTGCCTTCATATCCCAATCAGAAATTCTTATAGGAGGCATATGAGATTTCATCTAGCAGAATTAGTCTTCAAGTTTAGTGTTGCAGTGCGGTTTATCCAAAACCCTAAGAGTATTTACAAAATATCATCAGTGTTCACACACTTGGAAGGCATCACCAAAACATAATTTCTTCAATGCACAATTTTCTGCTGGTGGCTAAAATTAAGAACACTTGAAGCAGCAGATAGTTCATAGGTGAAGTACTTGGCTAGCTGCCCTTGTGAACCATTTTAAGCCTAGCCAGTTCCCCTTTTTGTGCTTGAAATAACCTATCCCATTTGGTTATAGATTGGTCTTACCCATCCCTTGGTCGATAATTATATATTACCCCTAATGTAATTACTGGGATCATACCATAGATAATTTGAGGGGACCCATGCATGGACAAAGCTCCATTAATAGTACAGGGGGCAGTCCTGCGGTAAATTCTCTGTTTCCCATGCAGACATCCATGTTGTGCTTGAATATGTACAGGGATGAACTTTGTTTTATGTGGATTGGGGGTCTGTTCCACAACAGTGGTCTCCTATGCGAGATATACCTGTCCCTCCAAACCATTCTTTTGATGTTGCAGAAAGGTTTAGATCCCTAGACAGAGTATTTTGATACCATTTGACTTACTGTTGTGCAGCAAATCCATCAGCAGTAGGTCAGAGGATGCCTAGTATGACAGATGCAGGTCAACTCTTAGCAATCTGTAGGATACCAAGTATAGTGTCAGGGCTTTGAGTCAGTCCATGTAGGACATGTTGCTTAGGATCTGTATCCTTTTAGTAAGGTATCTCTGATGGCATTCCAGCTGTTGCACGTTTCTGGGCAGATACATGCTGAAGGAGGGACTGTATTCAATGATTGGCCTAATGAGGGCCAAGTAAATTTATTTATTTATTATATATTATATATAAATGGGGCTATGACATCATCCCTAGATCTAGACACAATCCCTTTGTTTATAAGTTGTGCAATAAAAAAGGGCCTTCTTACAACAATAGACTCATGTTGGTCAAAAATTAGGTAAATGTCCACATAAGTTCCCAAATGTCAAACAACTGGGTCACCTCTTAGAGGTGTATTGTCATTGTCGTAGCTCCTTGTAGTAGATAACTTCCCATAGCATACAATACTGCATTTTCTAGCATTTAGTTTCAGTCCATGGTTTTGGCACCAAAATCATTAGTTGTTTAAGGAAGAAGAATATTCTGACCACAACAGAGATGTGCTGGTCAAATGAGAGATTGTCAGCATTAGAGATACCAATGTTTCTGATGATTGGGTCAAATTTAAGTAGAATGTTTTTTATATAGCATGTGGTAGTGATGTTGGATTTACCAGAGGAAGCTGTACTGCATTTCATGGCACTGAGGATAAGCCTACATTTCTTTGGTGCAGACGTAGCTGGATAATTTGAGTATTAGAGTAGTATTTGATAACAACTCCCATTTGCATTGATAAGCAAACTTGGTTAGCCATAGTTTCATGAAACAAACATTCATGTTACAAAAGTGTATACCAAAGATGAGAAGGCCCAGGATAGAACCAGGTGTGACAGCAAGGATGATGATGATGATGATGTTTTTCTGCCTAGAGCAAATAACCCTGTCCTTAACACTATGGATTCTATCAAAGATAGCCATCTGGCTAACTAGTAAACCGTGTATGGGTTAATGTTGAGTTGGGATCATTTGTCAGTAATCCCAGCAGAATGAAGTGTCAAAGTGCTTGGCAAAGTCAGGTAGGAAGTATGGATTGTACGCACATTCTCTAAGGCTGCAGTAACCCTTTCAAAGATCTTAACAAGGTTGAACAGGCATGATGTACCTTTTACAAATGCAGAGTCATGTATACTGAGGATGCAAGGTCACTTATATCATTGTTTATTAGTGACCTTGCATTCCTCAGTATACACCACTCTGCATACTGAGGAATGCAAGGTCACTTATGTCACTGTTCATTAGTTCAGGTGTAATACATTCATTGACTTGCAAATAACACTAATCAGATTAAAAGGCCTAGAATTCCTAAGTTCAGTAGATAAACCTTCTTTATGCAAGGGCGCTGTGACACCTTAAGAGTATAGCCAGTGGAGACACTCTAATTGAAGAGTTGATGGAGAGGTTTTGCTAGGTGGGACTTGGTGATTCTAAGCAGACTTTCAAGGATATTTTCAGGATCCATGGAATTGGTATTTTTAATTTTGGAAAGGATCAAAAGAACTTGGTCGAGTGATTTGGGAAGGAGACTAGGATAAGGGATAACAGTGAGGCAGAGGGAAGGTGGATGGTGTGAAACTGGAATAGAATTTTATCAACAAAGCTATTAACAGTGTTTGGTTTAGTGAAGGAAAAATATTATTGAAAAATTCAATATAGAGTTGTTAATTATTTCCAACCTTCCTAATATAGTTGGAGAGGGGCTTATGTTTGTCTTCTGTATTGGCTGTAACTCTAAATTGGTTATTGGCCTTGTATTTCATTTATTTGTTTTAGACATTTGTTAACTAGATAGGTCTGCTGGGCACAGGTGTCCCTTTTCAAGGGAAGCTCAGGAGCACAGTCTAATTAATCTTTTTGCTTAACTGCAGTGTAAGCAATTAGAGGTAGAAAGAATCGAAGACTGTATTTTGGGTACCGGAAGCTGCTCATTAGCAGCACATATATCCTTAGTCCTCTGTATTGACTGCTTATAATTTCCAAATGGTATGTCTGAGAGATTTGTTTACCAGTTTTAAATTTCTTTTATTACGATGAAGTGGAGATCACTTACAGATGACTAGCAGCATTTTGTCTTATGCTACGTTTGTGGAGATGGGAGCTCTATCATACAGGTTTCATTTTAAATTTGCCATTATGTGTCAAGATGGCTGCAGATTGCTCAATACATATTTTTAATATAGAGTAAATTTCAGAGTAGGCAGTAACCTCAGTTACAACATTTGCTGAGGGGATATACCTTTTATGATTATCAATAAGATCAGTAAAATAGTAAGGAATGAGTTTTGGAGCAATCTACTGAAAGTAGAGGTGTTGTTAGGAGCCATAAAGCAGGTTTTCAGAGAGAAGGTCACAGTTAAATGGTCAGATTTGAGTTAGAAGGGGATAAGTGGGGTGTTGCAATCGGGGGATAGGTTATTGAAGACAAGCTGAAGAAGGCAGACACTTCTAGTAGACAGGAAACAGTTTGAAGCATATTGATATTTACTTAGTCTAGAAATCTCTGAACATACTTGTTGTTGGTAGAATACATTTGCCAGTGTATATGTGGATAGTTTAAGCTGGCGGCCCACAAAAAAAGGTATTTAGTAAAATGGTTAACTTTCTGAATTGGTGATAGTATTCTGTATGATCTGAAGGGGCCATAGATGGGGCTGCAGAATTGACTGTAATGTAATATTTAATTTGAGTTTAACTAGGACTTGAGCCAGTTCAAGATATACCACATGGAATCCAGCAAAAGACAATGGGGTTACAGATAAGTATAGAATACCCCCTCACACCTCCCAGTGGTTTATGGAATACCCCCTCAAACCTGCCAGTGGTTTACAGAATACCCCTTCACATCTGTCAGTGATTTATGGAATACCCCTTCACACCTGTCAGTGATTTATGGAATACCCCCTCACACTTGGCAATGGTTCTGATACCCCCTCATACCTGTCAATGGTTCTGAGTGCATGATAGCACTCCGTCTCTTCCAGGATGCAATGCCTATCACTAAACTGGAACCAGATGCTCTAATTGCAGAAATGCTTGATGTCTTTAAGGGTAACAGTGGCCTCACATTCAACTATGTTGCTGTTCATGGTCCTAACATTCAGTATTCAGAACCCTAGAATTGTCCGGACTGGAATTTTCTATGTCAGGATGTCTATTAGGAGAACTCTGCCTAAAAAGATTACTGTGAGGTTAGCAAGAGGTTTAACTAATAGGTGAAAATACGAAGGATGAGAGGTTCAAGTCATTCCTGCCAAAGCTAGCAATGAAGTAATAGTTGGTTTTGTTAAGGGTGATTTGAATCTCCAGGATTCCAAAGTGTATGTGTGGATAATTTGATGTGAGGTGATGGTGTTTCTGACAAATACAGGTACTACTCACAGTTATCTAAGGGCCTAAAGTCATGCTAAGTATGAAATCATGGTATAGAAACCACATCTCAATAACTACACAGATATAAATGTGTTCAAGCTGCAGGAGGGCCTCGTGTTCTGGCATTTGTCTGTTTAGGCTCCTAGCACTGAGTAGTGCCACCATGATGTTGTCTGAATTTAGGTTTGGGTTTATGTTTGCTATGTAAGAATGTCCAGTAGGGAGAGTGTATCTAAAAAAGACACAATGGGGGAGGCAAACACTTTGGTCATTATCTGGAAGCCCTGGTATTAGAAGTGTAAGTCATCCCTGGTGAAACAGAAAGTCTTGAATACCATTTACTTCCAGACCGACAAATACTGGACAACCTTTCAATGACTCCAACTGCTTATCTAATTGTTAAAGTCAATTGTCTTGTCTTGATATCTAGGAATCATTCTTCATGTAGGCAAAATACTACTCAACACCAATGTCTTAACTGCATCTAAAACGTACAGAGTAAGTTCCATCATGTCTCTCTAGATGAAGAACGTTAGATCTTTCTTTACTACATGAACCACCACCAGGTCACAGTCATACTAGTTTGATTTAAAGGTCTTTAGCTCACTTTTTGACATTACAGATTCTGGCAACCAACAAGCAGCTTATAATCACCCTGTTCTTGTCCATTCTGGTGAACGTGTCTATTTGCATAACTATAGAGTCACATATAACTAAGACAGTTCTCTGTTGGCAGCAGATTTGGTGGGCCCTAAAGGTTTAGGTCTGCTTTCCCTTTGACTTCTGGGTAATCAGTATAGAGATGCAATGTATGGGAGTGGAGAAGGAGTAAGTGTTGCCTAATGCAATGAAGGATGAAATTTTCTAACGTGTTTTAGGAGGCTATGACAATTTTTTCTTTACAGCCTATAGGCTTAGTGACATGTTCTGGTTGATGTGGTGTGGATGTATGAAGCTTACCAACAGTGGATGGACTTACACTTCAGTAGGAAATATCTGGTGCTAGACCGGACATCCATTTTTTTCTATGTGCTTTCCCCTCCCATGCTAAACACTGAGTGACCCCCTTTGAACTTGGGCCCATTCATTCCCCAGGGTGAGGAATCCCTTCATGTCACCAAAGGCAACGACTAACTAGAGGGGCTGTCATCCAGGCAAACATCATAGAATTTAGTATTCTCACCATGATACTGAAAATGAGAGCTATTGCATATGCAAAGCCTGGACCCCTTCCCTTGGATGTGGGGCACCCACATCACAGTAGGGGGAAACTGCTACTCTTTCAGCTTGCACGTAGCCAAGAGCTACAGTCACCGTCTTGGATGGCCACACCCACATTGTTCCCTGTGCAACCCACACTCTTTTGACTCTTTCCCTGCCTCTGGCAGAGGTCGTGGTAGGAGAGGTAGCATGACCTGACTTAGACCCACTCCTCCCTTAGGACAGGCATGCCCATCCTCCAGGTCACTCTCTCAAGCTCCAGAAACCCCTAAATCATTAGTTTGTAAAATTTTGTGATAGTGTGGATGAATGTTCAAGTATCAACCTCACAAGCACTTTGAGCAGTAGCATTTTCACAGCTAGTGAAGTGGGATGTTACCTGCCAATCAAACGTTTACTATGCTTATAATAACTGAAGATGGTGCAGTTTACTAACCATTTAAAAAGTATCAGTTTCGTCACTGGGCACTGTTATTTGCTGTCATGAAAGAAATGAGCATCATATGCCCATCCACTGAATGTAGTCCCTCATTCCTTTGTTTACTTGTTCATAAACCAACATAGACAAGAAGCAAAGGTTAATCTTCAGGGATACTTTGTCCTTGCAGATCATAAACTAAAGCTGTCCATATATTAATGACTAAAGCTCAGAAATTCCCCTGTTGAGGACACTGCCACCAGGGAGAGACTTCCAATAGATATACATGGGGTCAGCAGTGCTGGCAGAGTCAGACAGATACAGTTAACTTCTTGATAACCCATTTCAGGTCTCAGGCTTGGGATATTGGGTGTCTGGGTGGTAAGAATACAGGAGTCTTTTACTACTGTATTTGTTATCATTAGTGGTTTCACATTGGTACAACACAACCAGAGATAACTAGCAAGTGTACTTCTAACAGAAGAGTATTCCAAGGTGTGTTTGCCTAAGTTCAAGAGGTACTCCAAAACATGAGAAGGGTGCAAGATAGTGAATTCAAACTACTTCTATCATACCCATGTGAGAACATAAAACATTTATAGGGCAAGACATTCTTGTGTTAGAGCTCTTCACCTCTTTAGGATAGATGGTGCTTCCTATAAAATAAGTGTTTTTATGGAACCAACTTAAAATTTTTTATGCTGTCAGGCTTGGATATCTGAGGTTGGGGTCCTACGATCACTTACCAGGTGTATGAGGAGTTTGATTTGAAATGGCAGTGCTATGTTTTTGTTTATATCTTCAACAGTTGCATGAAGCAGACCTGTCTTTGCATCCGGAAGTTGTGAAAATGAGTTCCGTTCTTTCATATCTTAGGCACCACCTCTTGACTTAATGTAATCAATGAAAACAGCATACAGGAATCACTGATTTCAGCTGACTAAGAATGCATTGGTTTCTCATGCCCTCTGTGGGGTCACCTGGTTAAAAAACACAGACACACTGATTCACCTGGAAATGCAGTTTTGCCTTTAGACAATTTAAATGCTTTACAATGTCCATAATGGTTTCTATACTGACCATTCATTCATATAAGACTGAGATCTCCCTGATTAATTTGCTAGAGTAATCTATAGAAATATAGACCCTGAACATTGTTTTAATTTTACAGCTAGCTCTCAATTTACCAGTCTGCTCTAGAATAAGCTACTTGTTTAGGTCTCATCACTTTTGTGCCATCCATCAATACCTCTACAGATCTTGGTTTTATGTCAGACTGTAATGTTAACAAATCACTGCATAGCCAAAATCTCATTCATACTAATATGTTTAGCTTTGTTCCCTAGGACAGAGGCCCTGAACTTGCAGATACTGACAGTGGTCTCCCCAGTAAGTAAGTAAGACCCTCTGCTGTCAATCTCACATTTGGCTCTTGAGGGAAGAAGCTAGGTTCAATGAGGTTTGGCAGAAAGTCCTTCACTATTGTGGTGACCATAGGAAGGATAAGCACCAATCAGTTTTGTTTTCAAAGGCTCATCAGGTATCACATGCAGTCTTGTATTCAAACATACCAGGATGGAGGATGGCATGTAAGCTTGGGCTTTGCTAAATCTCTTCATGAGTTGCACCCTGTCTTAGGGACAGATGCTGTGTAATTTTTTCAAGTCCAAGATAACTCTATAAATCATTTCAAATGAGAATAGTTTAGGCTTGCCTTCTGAAAGGAGATCCACAGGTTCTGGAAATAATGAGTTGCAGGACTCATAATGTTATGCAACTGAGATGATCCAGATAAGTAGGGATGATCTCTCTCTTCACTCAAGTGCAAAATTACTGGCTGAAGAAGCCACAGGAATATCACTAGTGCAGTAGAATGGTCAAATGGCAAGGAGGTAAACTGGTAATGACCATTCTCTTAACCAAAGAAATGATAAGCCCTGAAGATGGTAATATGCATTTAGATGTCTGCCATGTCTAGCATAATCACAAAGCATCCTTTAGCAAGATGGTGCAAAGCCTGTAGTGTTAACATCTTGAATGCATCCACTGGCAAATATGTATTCACGCTTAATAAATTCAAGATTGGTCTTCACTGACTCTCCTTTCTTAGCACCAAGATGAATCTGAAGTAATACTCACATTTCTCTCCCTGGCATGGGGATGTTCAAAATTACTATGTATTCCAGTACCTTTTATATTATAAGCAGGGTACTTTGATCCATAAGAACAGAAGAGATGTCTCTGAAAGGAGGGAGCTGAGGAAATTCTTGAGTAGTCTGCTGACACCACCTCATGTATCTAGTTGTCTGAGGCCCAGGAGCATCCACTACTATTTGAAAAAACAGCACCTTGCTCCTAATGGTGCTGGTGCAAGAAAAAGAGAGGCGGTGGATTAGGCATTAAGCGTGGGTCCCTTCAGAAGCAGGACTGAGACTTTCTATCACTGCAAGTCTGCTGCTGTTTCTGGTATTGTTTATAGGTTCATAAGTAGGTACTAGGCTATCGGCCCAAGGGCCTACGTAAGCCTAGCCAGCAAGGCTCCAAAGCTTACACCATTATTTTCCTGTGCTACTGTCCAGCAGAGACACAGAAGTGATCCTCGGGGTGTATTTCCAATTTCCCATCCACTCATCACGATTTTTCTTGAAGAGCGCTAATGAAGAACTTTGCTTGACATAGATGGGTAGTTTGTTCCAGAGTATAGGAAGTCTCTGGGACAGGAATCTATCCCTCCAGCATGTCCTGTTTATTGTGGTGAGAAGGTTTAGGTCCCTAGAGCGTGTAGCTTGGAGAGATTGGGATTTCTTTAGGTGTAGCATGTCCAACAGCTCTGGGTTTGACATAGCTTTATATGTTAGGCAGAGATCACCTCGGAGTAGGCGATATGCTACAGAGTAAAGCTGATTATGTGCAGTCTGTTTTCTGTGGGAGGGTCGGAACCTCAAAAGGCAATTTAAAGAATATCTGTTTAAAGTGGATGAAATAATTGTTTTGTAGTTTGCATAGTTTTACCATTATCTTCTAGGTTCTTGTGATTTCTCTTATCCAAGGATGCAATAAGCAAGACTGTATATATAACCAATCTTGCCTTCCTAAGATAAACCTCAAAGGAACAACTCTGGAACTAGCACCCACTGAGTCATACCCATTTAACATTATGTGATTGTCCATTTATCAGCAGTTTACAAAATTCTGCTGAACTACTTCATCAGGAAAACATTTGGTTACCCTGGACCAGTTCATATAACTACACTGATGCCAAATGGCTAACAATTCACTTTCCTAAAGCCCAAGGTGGATGACGTATAAATGTGCTCAAATTTATTTAGGATGTTATACTTTCTGTTGATGCAAGAGGTATTACACTAGCTTGGAGCCTCTTGCAGCTTCTAAGGAGATTACAACTGCTTGGTTTTTGTATTGGGATTGGTGCTGCTTTTGCCGTCTGTAAAATGTGTGAGCCTTTTTAGCAGATACTAATAGGGCACTGCAGCACATGCCTTCAAATGCTTCTATTATGGTGGAATGCCTGTCAGCCCTGGTTAATCTACATCCATCAATTCCATATAGTCATTTTTAGATAAAGTTGTTTTCTCTTACTCCCCATTAAAAAGGAATCTTATAGAATTTAAAATGCTACTAGAGATTGTCAGTGGATGAACCCAGAGAAAATGAGTTCTCTTCATTTCTTCCAAGACCTAGGGTGAAAGTATATGATCCAAATAAGCAAGGCCTTCCTCTTCTTCTTGAAATAGAAAGAATATAAGGGACTGGGTAGCTTTTTATTTCTCTTTCACTTTTTCTTCCCATATACCCTGAGGCTGAATGCCTATGCTCAGAGGAGAAGGTCAGGTTAGATCTCAGTAAATCAACAAAGTGTTCTTCTGCTAATCTGCTATAATCAATTGTAGAGGAAAGCCTTGGGTGCCTGGGTAACATCTGTCTGACCACTGTCTGAACCTCAGGCTCACAAATGTTAGGTGCCAGCTCCCAAAAAACAATTCCTGGCCTATCCACAAATGTCCAGAGGTTCACAGATAAGTATTAGGCTAGCTGCCCATGTGGGGCATTTTAAACATAGCCACTTCCCTCAAACTTGAGAATATCTCTGCTCTCATTCTCACCTTGGACAACCCTTGAGGATACAGGCATCTTGAGCATCCTGATATAGTCACAAGCAATCTGAGGAATGTTCAAAACCTCCCCACAACTGTTCAGTTTCCTCTTGCAAAGATAAAGATTTGGTTTGGTTTGATAAAGCCCCTTGTAAAGTAATACAAGGGCATTTCTAATTTCATGAAGAGTGTGGACAATCTTGCCCAGGAAGTCTCTAACAGCACTAATATTGACTTCTGCCTTTCGCACCTCAACATTCTATCCATACTAAGTGCTGCTGGGAAATAAATATTTGGGCTAAACTGATAAACTTCCATCTCTCCAGGACGCCTTGAAAAAAAGATAACTGAAGTGAACTTAGCTCCTATTGTGACTGACTAGACCCTGTACTAAAATATATTTGAGATGATGGACCCAGTTTGTGATTCCAATTCCATTGTTTTGCTACTAATGACCCCCTTAATGTGTCTTGCCCTACTGAAGAGTTGCAGCTTTAACTACCACTTGAATAGCTGGGCGGCGCCGTGGTGCAGCAGTTAATGCTGTCGCCTCACAGCAAGAGGTTCTCCGGTTCGATTCTCGGCTGGGGTGCCTTCTGTGTGGAGTTTGCATGTTCTCCCTGCATTCGCGTGGGTTTCCTCCGGGTACTCCAGTTTCCTCTCACATTCTAAAGACATGCTTCTGGAGCATTTCTCCCCGGGCCTCCACTGAAAACAGGATCTGTGGAACCTAGTCGGACTTTCCCGGTCAACAAATGTAAACTAAACTAATAGCTCCCAGATCTATACCCAATTCTATTCAAAGACTTATTATGACGACAAACTCTCTAACAGTACATTCAATAATGAATGGGGGCTTGACCTTCATAAAGTGATGGCATCCAAACATCAAGGTATAGAAGCCTTATAGTAATCACTTCACTGTATATCCATCCAGGCAGCTCTACAGTTAAAGAACACAGTAGAACAAAGTTCAACATTAAGTGATTATGAATTAATATTTTTAAACACCTTTATTGAATTATCACTTGCGACATAGGCAACTCACATTTATATAAAACAAACCATATTAACTTGTTTATAGATACAAACATATTTCACATATATTCCTTTTATGCAATATAATGACTATATTGCATAAACTGGACAATTCCTGCCTTCCTTTAAACCTCATTCCTCCAACAAAACATTTTTTCGGTATTTTCTATGTAATTTGCTCCTACCCTTTTCTAAAGATCCCACTTCCAGTTTTTTTATCTCTGTTACAATATTTACGACTTCAACTATGGTTGGTTTAAACTTTGATTTCCATTTCCTAGTAACTGTTTTTTGACAGCCACCAGAATTAAACTTAAACAAGGCCTTACTATGTCTACGCAATTCCTGTATAACAGCTCAAAAAATAATTTCCTAAGTTATATCCATTTGCTTGCCCAGTATTTCTGTCATCCCAAAACATATGTTCCCAGTTACCTCTTTCTTCCCCATCACACCTCCAATATTTGCCATCTACCTGAGGAAAAATTTTTTGCAGTCTGCTTGGGCTATAAACATACCTATGCAAACCTTCCAAGCAAAAATCCTAAATATTCTAGACTTTGTTACAAATTTGGAAGTCATGAGTTTGTCCTCCTATTGTTTCCTTGTGAACCGCTTATCCACTCTCTCAATCTTTTTCTAACCTGCTCTGATTGAGTCTTATAGTTAAGGTGCAAGTTTTTATATGATAAACTAAATATCCCTTTTTTAACAGCAACATCTGTTCTAGATTCAATTAAAAACTCAAGCAGAGCAGTTTTTCACTTAGGATTCCTCTATCATTTTCTCTGTCTATACTCAGATATCAATCCAAGATAGGGAAGTCAGTCTCTAGCCTGCAGTCCAAATGGCTTCTTGGTCTCTTCCTGTTCTGTTGCCTTTCCCTCTAATTATTTGTTCTCAATACCTTGGCTGATTCTCAATACCTTGGCTGATTTGCCAGTTTCCACCTGTAAATTCCAGCCCCTCTTGCCAGTTCTCTGTAACCCTAATTGGAGTCACCCCTATCGGACGAATATCCTTTCTCCATTCCCGTGTTGACTTATTTCTTAGAATTTTTATGCTAGTTTATGAACATAATACTATTATCCTTAATGATCTGCATCTAAAATCCCAGTCTCTGTCATTATCTCTTGAATTTCCTCCCAGTTTCATTATCATCTCTTACCACTTTGAATTGTAGTTTTCTGCTTGTGTTAAGCATAAAAACCTAGATTTAACTGTGTATCTCCAAAATATCCCTTCAAATCAGGTACTCCTAAGCCACCTTGTTCTATTGGAAGGATCAACTTATCACACTTGACTCCTGCCCTCACCCCCCACATAAAATCCTTCAACTCTTTATTGATTACTATCCACGACTTCTCTTTTTTGAGAAAAATATACCTGACCAGTGTATAAAACTAAAGGGACTAAAACATTTTTACTGGCTGTATCTTACTATCAATATCCATAAAGAAGAGCTTCTAGTTTCTGTATTACCTTTTGCTTAGTCTCTTACCACATGCCCTTAACTGCCACAACAGAATCATTTTAACCCATAGTCCTAAATACTTTTGTGATGATGTGAGGTATTGCCAGCTATGCCAGGAGAAATAGAGGAGTGGATGTATAACATGCCAGCATAGCTACTTAGAGTTTTGCATACATTGTTGGAAACTCCCGGTGTTCTGGCTGAAGTGTAATTCTCAAACAATTTGGAAATATATCGCTGATTGATAAGTATATTTCTTGGCATTTTAACCTTTCAGAGTTCTGCATTGCCTTAATTTTGCCTGACTGAATTATTTTATATATTTTCTGGCTTGTTTTATGTTTCTCATCTGTCCTGAAACAGTATTTTCTCCTCCCTCCCACCCTATTCTTGTAGTGTTGCTATAGTTCGTGGCTTTGCAGTTACCCGCCCCTACTGTATATTTGATCTGGGACACCCCTCCCAATCTGTTTTTTACTCTACTTAATACAAAAAGAACATTTGAGAAGGCCAGGCCAACCCCATTAGATTATTAACCTTAATTTTTTCTTCTGCTCCTCCTTCTTCTCTCCTTGCACTTTACTAAAAAAAAATTGCACTTTCTTTTGCTTTTGCCTCTTCTTAAAAGTGCTCAGTTGTATTTATTTTGCTGCATTTATTACTGCTTGGTAGTAGCCTGATTAAATTGTAACTGTTATTCTAAGACTTTTGGTTTAAGCACTTGGGCTTCAGACCAAGGTTTGTGGTCTGCACTGTTGTGGCAGGACAGGTAGCCTACATCCTTTTAAGTTGGGAATTGCTGATTGAAGGCTCAGTGTCTGCTAGTCTAAAAGTGTATTAGTTCTAGTTTAAGCACTTGGGCTTCGGTCCAGTTATTTTACATTAAGAAAGTTTGTGGTCTGCGCTCTTCTGGGAGGAGAGGTTAGATTCTGCCCTTCTGAGCTGTGAATTTCTGGTTAAAGGATTATTGTGCCTGCTTATTTGAACTGTTTCTTTCTGAAATTGGTGTGCCTTGTTTGCTGTAGCATAGACTAGATTCAGGCATCTGAATCTAGCTTTGTTTGTATAACTTGAGCACTAATCCAGGCCATCTTTTTTGGAGAAGGTTCCCCTGCACCCTTAGTTGCAGTAGTGTGCAGTTAGAACTTGTCTGATTGAAGACTGCTGGAACAGGGCTCAGTTTTTACCTTTTTTACTGGTTAATTGGGTAATTTGTTTAAATCAGTTTGCTCGTTTTCTGTTGTTATATAAAAAAATTGCATTTTATTCATCTGCTTTTACTGTATTTGTGTTTCTTCCTACTTTATTGCATTTATTACTGCTTGTTTGTAGCCTGATTAAATTGTAACTGCAATTCTAAGCCTTTGGTTGAAGCCTTGGGCTTCAGACCAGTTGTTTTACATTATTCTAAATGTGTATTAGTTCTGGTTTAAGCACTTGGGCTTTGGGCCAGTTATTTTGCATTAAGGAGATGTGGTCTGCACTCTTGTGGGAGGAAGGCATAGATTCTGCCGTTCTGAGCTGGGAGTTTCTGGTTAAAGGCTTATTGTGCCTGCTTATATGAACTGTTTCTTTCTGAAATTGGTACGCCTTGTTTGCTGTAGCATAGACTAAATTCAGACCTGCTGAATCTAGCTTTGTTTGTATAACTTGAGCACTAATCCAGACCATCTTTTTTTGGAGAAGATTCCCCTGCACCCTAGTGGCATGAGTGTGCAGTTAGAATTTGTCTGACTGAACACCGCTGGAATGGGGCTCGGTTTTTAGCTTTTTATTGGTTAATTTGTTTAAATCAGTTTGCTCATTTGCTTCTGTTAAATTAAAGGAAAAAGAAAAACTTTATGCATCGCTGTTTAGCTAAGGTTAAACTATTCCCGATACCATAAAGTCTGCTCTTCAAATTTTCCCTTAGAACTAGCCAGTTTTTTAGTTTTAGCACTCAAATCTGTTTCGAGCTCAGCACTTGTTCAGAACTCTTGTAAGCACTAAATAAGCTACAAATTACTACAGCACTCAACTTTCCTCACTTGTCTAGAGAAAAACAGTTTTTAGTACTTAATAAAAAAGCAGCTATCCAGGCATGTCTAAGGGTCAGCTCCCAGTGTTTTCTCCTGTCTACCTTATGAATTTGGGCATCTTGGGGCAATGCAGCAATTGCCTCATGTAAACAGACAACCCTCTCCTCCTACCACCCAACACTACAACCTGTGAGAAATGCACTTATATAGCCAAACTGGAAGCAAAGCTCCCTTCATAAAAGACTGGACTAGACAGTCAAGAGGAGAAGGTAAACACTTGCACCACACCACATTCTTCACATAGTCCCTCAAAACCTACACCACCAAAACACACATAGCAACACAAAACACACGCCTAAATTCGTGGTGGCTCTCAATAAAAATTTGCTCAAGCAACAGAGACCTCCAAATCAGAAATGCAAGCAACCTCCACCCCCCCCAACACAACCCAAATGACACATAGCCCACAAACTCAGTGAGCCACTCAACCACACCCCATAAGGTATAACAACGTACCCAACACTCTAGTCATAGGTGACTCAATAGTCAGGCACACTGATGTTCCACTCACCAGGATAAACAAGGAGAAAGTTACTGTCAGCTGCCTGTCAGGTGCCAGGATTTGCCATATAATGCACTCACTCAGGTCACTCCACAACAAGTAGAAATATGACTCTGTTGTCGTCCATGTTGGTGTGAATGACCTGAGACATACCTCCCTGGACTACATGAAAAGAGACATGGAGGAGCTCTCCAATCTTGTAGCCCAGGCAGGTATGACCCTATCCCTGAGTAGCATTCCACCATCACCCAGAATGTTACCACAGTACAAGGACAAAATGATTGACTTCAACAAAGGGCTACGCTTCTGGTGTCATTCCAAGGGGATCCAGTATCTGTCTGCCTGGGATGACATGATCGACAGACCATGATGCTTTGCCAGAGATGGCCTGCACCTGTCACCCTTGGGATTCCGGATACTGGCTAAGGCTCTTGCCACCCCAATAGTGCCTTTTTTAGGCGAGGTTCAAATGACAAATTCACCACTGTAACAGGTACAAGCAAGCAAAATCTGAGGGTGATGCTACTCAATGCTAGAAGTCTAAACCTCAAAATGCATTCACTTGAGGCACTCCTTAAAATGAAGAACATTGACATCTGGACAGTGACCTGGTACAAGGCTCCAGAAAGCACCCCTGCATTACCAGGCTATAATTCATACCACACCTTTCGGCCATCTAACCTGGACCGAAACACTAAAAGCGGAGACATGTCCATATTCATTAAGGATATTCACACCTCCAGGCTAGTTGCTCAGCATAATGCATCCGAGATTATCCAAGTGCAACAAACTCTGGGCAAGACCACAATCTAAATTGTAACTTGCTACAGATTCCCCATCATGGCCCAGGATTCCCACTCCTCATTTCTTGATGCACTGGAAAATATTAGGGTACAACTCAACACCCTAATAATGGGCAATTTCAACTACCCCACCATTAACTGGGAAAACTACTCATGTACCAACTCTTTTGCTCAATGTTTTCTGGAATTCATAAATTCCAATGCCTTGGATCAACTTATCCACACCCCTACCAGGGGCAGCAATATCCTAGACCTGGTCATTACCAACATGGGCGACCGGTGTTCCATACCAGAGGTCAATTCCTCGTTGGTCAGATCCGAACACAAGCTAATCAGCCTGGACATGCACATCCCGCCCCCACCCCCATTAGGGATCCACCGTAAAAAAATTCTCCAAAGCCAACTTCACGCTTCTTAAGATAGAAGTGGCAAACTTCACGACACCCATGCAGATGGACAATAGAGGTACGACTGCTGAATCCTACACAAATGCACTTTATAAGCACTTACACAAGTGCATGGATCGTGCTATCCCTAACAGAACCGAGATGCTATCCTCCAAAAAAAAGGATGCCAATCTGGTCGTCCCCTGCCATAAACAAACTCTACAACAGAAGAAAAAAACTGTTGCAAAAAAGAGTAAAATCCCATGATTGGAAGAACTCCCTGGTCAGCCTCAGTAAGAAGCTAAGATCCCTCATAAAATCCTCCAAAGCTAGTTATGAAAACAAAATCGCCACTGATTCTAAAGACAACCACAAAGCATTCTATAGCTATGTCAAGAATCTCAATGGTAATACTCAGATCTGCTCTGAGTTACAGCACAATGGCACTAAATATACAGAACCAACTGATATTGCCAACATCCTGGCAGATAGGTTCAGTGCTAACTTTACCCCCCCTCTCACCCCCTAAAGGGCCCATCTCTATACTGGAAGAATGCAAAGTTCCTGTAATCACGGCTGCACAGGTAAAAACCACACTCTCCAAAGCCAAGAACACAACATCCATGGGAACTGACAATATCCCAGGCTGTGTTCTACATGAACTACAGAATGAACATGGTGCTTAGGTGAGGTGCCAGTTCAGTCATAGCCTCACCTCAGGCTTTGTGCTCACTGAATGTTGCGCAGCAATGGTTATCCCAGTCCACAAAGGGGGAGCCACCACGGACCTCGGGAACTACTGCCCCATTAGCCTAATGAGCGTGGTCTGCAAGGCCATGGAATGTATCATCATGGAACTTATAAACAAAGACATTAGTAATCTCCAAACTCTGGACCCCACCCAGTTCAGGTTTGTAAAAGGCAGATCATGTCTCCTAAACCTGATAGACTTCTTTGAAGCAGTCACCAAAACCGTAGACGAGGGTAAGGTGGTTCACACAGCCTATCTGGATCTCGCCAAGGCTTTTGACACCATCCTCCACTCTGGAATTATAGATAAACTCACTAAACTAGGTACAAATCTTTATGTCACAAGATGGGTTGCCAACTGACAGAACCCACACTGTGAAAGTAGCAGACTCCAAATCCAACTTCAGACCAGTGCCAAGTGGAGTACCACAGGGGTTCAGTTCTGGGTCCTCTCCTGTTTGGTATCTACTTTTCTGAAGTACAGGCTAACACAAAACGTCTTTGGCTAACAAAGTTCACAAATGACTGCAAACTAGGAACCATAACTGAAGCTCCTAACAATGTGGACATCCTACAAAAGGGCCTCACTGAGACAGATGCTTGGTGTCAAAGCCATGGCCTCAAGCTCAATGCCAAAAAGTGCATTGTCATCCCCTTTGGTAAAAACTCTGTAGCCATGAGCTACCAATAGGTGGTAGTCTAAACACCGAAAGTGTGATAAGAGAACTTGGAACACAGCTGGACAGTAGTCTCTGCTTTGATAATCACATTGCCACAGTAGTCAGGAAATCCTTCTCCATGGCACACCTCATCACAAAAGGTTTCTCATCCAGGAAAAAAGAGGTAATTTCTCCCCTCTACTCATCACTCATTAGACCAATTATAGAGTACAGCGCCCCTCTTGGTATGTACCTTACAAGACATCTACAACAACTGGAAAGGACACAGAAATACCTCACAAAGAGGATTACCAGCCTCAAACATATGCCTTATGCAGACCATCTCAAAAAACTCCAGCTTTCCCCCGTCGCATATTGCCTACTCAGAGGTGATCTCTGTCTACCATACAAAGCTATGTCAAACCCGGAGTTGTTGGACATGCTCCACTTAAAGAAATTCCAATCACTCTGAGCTACACGCTCTAGGGACCTAAACCTTATCCCCCAATAAACAGAACATGCTGGGGAGATAGATTTCTGTCCTAGAGACTTCCCATACTATGGAACAAACTACCTATCTATATCAAACAAAGCTCATCATTAGCATTCCAAGACAAATCTTGATGATTGGATGGGAAATAGGAAATTCACCCCAGGGATCACCTCTGTGGCTCTGCTTGACAGGGGCACAGGAAAATAATTTTCTTGGGTGGCGAAAGCCGGCGTACCTTTTTGGCTAGGCTTGTATAGGCCCTCGGGCTGATAGCCTAGTACCTACCTATGAACCTATAAAGAATTATATGTCACTTGTATATCAAACTTATTTGTACAGGTGTTTGTGTTGAAAATGCATTTGTAAAGCTGCTTGTGTTAAAAATATACCAACAGTGGGTCCTGCTGGACAGAAAAGAATCCACCTGTATGTCAGATTGTATTGTAACTTGAAATTAATATATTGTAACAGAGGATACTGGAAGAGAAGAGGTTAATCTCAGTCCAGCTAACTTTGAAAAATACTTTGACATTAAATTACCTGATTAAGGCCTTAAATTACCTGATTAAGGCCGTAAAGATTGTATCTTACATATCTGAATGCAGCCCGAGACAAAATGACTGAAAACCAGAACTAGAAATCCTACTGTATTGTCCTTAGAATGAAACAATTGCTACCATGGAAGGGTGGAAGTTTATAAATGGTTTTATAGCTTTCAGATGCTATAACACATCTTAGCAAAGCTCTATGTGCATGTATTAGGACACACACATGCTAGATTCTGGTTCAGTTTCTAGTAAAGGGGGTAGTGTTGGAACCAGAGTCAGATGACCAGATGTACGTGATATCATTTTATTGCTGGATTACATAATGACGTTTTAATACTAGATGAGACAGAAGTCTCAGGGCAGTCTGTTTGTGAAACCTGACAAAGAAGGACAACTCGCCTACATCATCTTGCCTTGCTCCAGTAAGTGAACTAGGGGACAGTAATTCTTTAAATCAATCAAGAAAATATAGTGAGATTAGTTAAATATTGTTTTTCTGCATCTGTGTGAATATTTCTATCAGTGTTATTTTTAATATTTGATGTGATTGGTACTCTACTGCTTGTTGTAAATAGATCATTTGTTTTTTCATGTCCTTTTATTATTAATTATTAAATATGTTTAAACTTTTCATTGTACCTGGTCTTTTAGAGAATATTTTAACCTTTGAGTGTACTTATATTTAATTGCGGACTCTGTGGCCACTCCTGAAAGCCTTGCTGCATTGGTCAAACACTACAATTTGTATTAGTATTAATTTTACTAAGTATAATTGGATACCCTGATAAGAGCCTTAGAGTAGCTTTGGAGTGTTCTGGTGACTGTATCCACCTTATAGTCTAGGCAGAGGGGGGCATAGCTGGTAAATCTGTGCCAGCCTTTCTCAGGTGTGTGTGTGTGTGTGTGTGTGTGTGTGTGTGTGTGTGAGAAAATCAAATCTCAAAGTGTGTGTGTCAGTGACTTGGAGCAGGGACACACACCACTGGTTTCACAGAGAGGGTGGTGGAGGACCTGGCTTGGAAGTTTCAGGTGAGGACTCAGCTCTACAGCTATGTCAGTGGAGATTCTTATTTGGAGCCTGGAGAGAGACAAAGGGAAACAACCCCAGGACTGAGTGTGTTCCTGTGTGCTCTTAAGGGAAATTGTGCTGGGTGCATTGAGCTGCATCTAGAAATACTGTGTGTATCTCTCCTTGTTCCAAGTGAAAGTTCCTCACCAGTGTCAGTGGTGAAGATTGAGGCTTTTTAATTACTGGCCCAGAGGAGGGCGGTCACAACTTTATTTTATCATGTTCCCATAAATAGGGATATTGCTTAACCAATTAATGTGTTGGGACATAATTTACAGCTATAGCTTTTGTTTTATCTTCATTAACTTTATTTCTTGGAAAAAGTTGAAATTGTCTCAGAATGCTCCACAACATGGAGATGCCCTTTGCTGGTTTTATCAAGTAGAAAATAATATAATCTGCAAATAAAGCCAGCTTTTCTTGATTACCATACCAATTATATCCTTGAATTTCTGAGTACCTTAATTTCTTTGCCAATTGTTTTAAACCTAACATAAATAACAAAGAGGAAAGAGGCTACCCCCTCCTGGTTCCTCTGTTCAGACACAACTAATTAGAGAGGAACACTCCCACTTTGATTTTCACCTCCAATCCCTCATATATCCACCTAAGTTACCTTATTACTGTATCAGGAAATGCTAATGCTTCCATTGCCCAACTCTTAAAATTCTAGCTTACTCTGTCAAATGCCTTCTCTGCATCAAGACCCACTAACAGCAACAGTATTTTTTTTTTTTTTTACATCCGCTTCCTTCAGGAACATCATCATTCCAATAATGTTGTCAAATGTTTACCTCCCCTTCACAAAACCACATTAATCCATATCTATCAGTTTTGGTAACACCTTTGCTATTCTTTTAGCCATTACGGACAACCACTTTATAATCATGGTTTAAAAGTGAAATGGGCCTATATGAAGCTGGATCTGATGAATCTTTACCATCTGTAGGTATTACAGCCACCACAGCTTTTTTTCAGGGTGTTGGTGGTTCCTCTCCTTTTAAAATGCTGTTACATGAAACCTTCTCAATCTTTATCACTTTCTTCCCTCCTAGCTTTCAAACCTCCGTAGGAATACCATCTATTCCTGGAGACTTTCCTGCAGATTAGTTATACATCACCATTTTTAGCTCAACTTCCTATCTTAACTCTTAATTGCTTTGCCCCATCTACCTCTAACTGTGGCATACACAAGTCTTCCATAAACATTTCCATCTGTGCCTTCTCTTGATTTCCACATTTATTTTCATAAAATTCCCAAAATATGTATAATACCTCTATATAATCTTAGGTTTGTTTTCTTGTTATAGGCTCCCTAGCTTTGGCAGTAACCCTTTCTACGTTCTGTTGCCTAAGTGTTTGTGCTAAATGTTTTTGTGCTCTGGAGTTAATTATGAATTAATCTTATTAAGAAAATATAGTTAGTTAGGATTTATGATCTGTATATGTACAATCAGGATCAGAAAGAAGCATTTTTCTCCATCTTTGTAATAAGCTGGTTTTCAACAATAACCTTTGAAGTAATTTTGAAATCCTAGGCAGATATAGCCATCCCTGAAGAACTCTGTCGAAATGATGACCAAAAAGTCATCACCCAGAATGATCACATCAGTAGTAGCACTAATGTTATTTAAAGTCTAAGATAATTCCTTCAGTAGCTGAACACTATCCTCATTTGAACTGTAAAACTACCCTAATTTTAATTAATTCCAAGTGTTAACACCCTTATCAGAAGCCATCTATGTTACTTATCTTTTAACAAGATTTAGTGACTGGTTAATCTGTCAATGAATTCATATCATGACCCTCCACTATAAAAAAAAAACAAGACATCTCTAGTCTTCATTGTAAACATTTAAGTTTAGTATATTGCACATAAATACTGTTGTTTCTGAATAAGTAATAGGCATGTGTTTTACTTCTGTTATAATCTTTTTAACTTCTACTGAAAAGAAGTAAATGAACCAGTGCTGCTTCCAACAACAACTTTTGGCATATCCCTCACAGTTAAAAGTAAACTTAATGAGATGCTACCTGCAAGGGCATGCAAGCATCCCTGCAAAATTGATTAGAAAATATAACAAAACCAATGACCCCAATACTAAAGAATGCTTTCTGCTTCCGGGGTCAGCTGTCTACCAAAGCAGTGTTCAAATTTTAAACTAGAAACCATACATATTCCATAATGACAGCACAAAGAAGCAAGAAAAATGGTAGCCCAGTCTGTTCTTGCAGACAACCTCTTTAGCCCAAGATAGGCTACCCACCAACAGAAATCAGACCCCCTCCTGTAACTCACATCTACCAATGTTTTCCTGGCTTGTAGTACAACCAAGAACAATTACTATGTACTAGTTATATATTAGTAGACCCAGCAGTCTCAGTAAACCATTCAGCTCTATGACAATCCCCCAGCTGTAAATATTACTTTATCCTGTTTGTGTAATTGGCAGGACATACAACTGCCTATCAAAACAGCCATAATTACAACTATGTAAAAGTTGCCAAATGTGGGCTGGGCACATTGTCTCATATGGGACACCCTTTGGGAAAACAGAGATACTCAAATATGCTGGCACCCTGTTTGAAAAATGCCACATTAAGTGATTATTAGGGCTGCCCCACCCTCCAAATGAATAATGTGGAGCCCAGTATTTCCATTAAGCAGTGACCCTCAATATGTCCTACAAAACAAGCAAAACACAGGATTCATGCACATCACCAATGCGTTCAACAAGGAAAACAATAAAGAACTAGCAACAACAGTTCTGCCATTTCAAGTGCTCTGCTTATTGCGGACTACACTGGCTGCTTCTCCACTCCTACCTGAGCTCTTTTGTTTATGATGTAGCTATGATAGTTTTTTATGTCAGATCTGGGGTTAACGGGAATCTTTGAAACCCTCACACTCAATATGCTCTATCATTGACAGATATCTATTACCAATAAGAAATGTTGGTGTAAAAAGGCTGGCATGTTCTGCTTGGAGTTGAAAATGCTGTGGACTGTATATACATTGTTGGTGTGATATGCTTCCCAGATGGAGACTTTAACAGAGAGTTTGGAGCCAGCTGAACAAAGCTTTTGTTGTTCCATCCAGAATCTGAAACTTCCATGGACAACTGCTAGGTTAAGGCTTCAGAAGAGGACACTTCAAGCTGAATATCATCAGTAAATGTACAGACTTCTTCAGATTAGTCAAAGATGCAATTTTGTCCATGATATGAGATGATTAGAATGGCAGAATAGAATAACAGAATTCTATTATTTCTGTGTGTGGATAGCAAGAAACATAGCTTTCTGTTTTAGTAGTATGGTTGCAGGCAGGGGGCTATTCTCACTACCTCAACCAGATAATTTAAAATCACTGCCCATTTATCTGCAGTTCCAAAGAATTATATCTCAGGAAATGGTATATCAGATACCAACAAAGGCTCTTTACTTTATTTTGAGTGGATATTTGGTGAACATACTCAAATTACTGATGCAGAGGTGATTCTAACCTGGCCAGTGTGTTCCATTTTTCCTGGCAGAGCTACAAATTGGAGATTGACTGGAGACAACACTTGATTTAGAAAGTTACAGCCATCAGAATAGTCAGCAACTTGTTATTGTAGCTGGTTTATCTGCTGTGTTTTGTAGGTTAAATCCTGCTCCAATAGCTGTTTACAATAACTGTCACATTGCAATGCAGTGTCTGCAAGCATGCAATGCATTAAGCCAATTAGTGCAGTTAAAGAGTACTGAATATTGTTGGTTTTATTATCCATCCCCTTGCTTTGCAGAAACCATATTACCAATTTTACAACCATTAAAAAAACTCCTGGTATAATCTTACAGCCAAAGTTTTCTACAAGGAATCCTTTCAACAGGCAACCAAAATTCACCGTCCAAACAGCTAGTCACAGTTCTGTCTATTACAGAAATGCAGTAAATTGAAAGGTTAGAAGACAGAAAAATCACCTTAACTCTACCCAAGATGACCACAGTACACAATCAGAGCTGACACCTCATGCACATTCCCAAGCACACCCTGATTTTGACCACTTTCCCCAGGAAATCAGCATCAGTCCTAATGAACACCTGTTTCTTGCTTAATACAGGAAAATATTCCCTGCACCTAAGGGTCTGCAGCTCCAAGACCAGGTGAGTAGAAGTGACTACCACAGGGAAATACATTTTCAAAGATCTGAACTTTAACACCTACAAACTATGGGTTAGAATGGATGAAGGCCAGCCTGTAAATAATGAAGTTTAAATGCCTCATAGAAAAATAATTCTTCAAAAAAGGATAAGAGATTAATTCCTTTAAGGGAGTGCTTGATGAGAGCAAGTGAATCATGCCATCTACAAGATCATGAGGATCAGAATTAGCTGATTCCTGTCTCTGATTATGGAATAAGAGTTTAAAGTCATCAAGGTGCCCATTTTTAGTTAGGATGACCTGTAGACTAACCACTTGGAGTGGAATAAGGTAAAGCTCCACCCAGAGAACTTCTTTCACCCTCAGAATAAGTCTGCCTAGTAGATAGCAATCACTTTTTATACTCCCACGAGAAGGTTTGGCAAAAATCATTAGATCTAAAACAGCAGCCTAAGATCTATTCACAAACAGCAGCCAATGATCTATTCACAATCACTGGATCTAAAAAAAAAAGAGCTAGACCCTAAGGATGAGAAAGCTGTCCCCGTCCCCAACAGCAGAGGCCGCCCCATGACAAGAAACTGAGACTTCCTGTATTTCCAAAAAACTGACATCAAATCATACCTTCATTATCACTATAAGTAGAGAAAAAATAGCTGTTTTTCCTTTCTTCACTAAACTTTGAGACAACATATGGAATCTCTAGGAATGGTGGGAAAGTATACAAGAAACTGTCTTACCATAAAATGGAAAATGTGCCTACTATGAACTCCACTTGTCCTACACCAATGAGCATAAAAAGGGGGTAGACGTTTTCCTGAGTTGTAAAAAGATCTCTGGACTGCCTGTTTCCAAAAGATCTAACCAAGATATAACACCTTAATCTGCCACTCCAGAAGAGGACTGGAAGAGCAGCTTAGTACATCTTCCAGTATGTTCACTTCTGGAAAATGCATGGCTGAGAGAATGATTACTGTGTTCTACCAACCAAGCATACCCTGTCTGCAAAGAAGCTATGAGTTTGTTTAGGTACCACACAATGGATTGGTTGGCAGTTAAATAAGGAGGGGACGCTGATAGAGCATTCCTGTCAAGGCCTTTGGCAACAGGAGGACTGCTTATAGCTCCAAATGGCTGGTGTAGAGCACCATCCCCATCAGAAACTGCATCCCTTGAGTTGTAGAAGAACTGAAATGAGTGTCACACCACTCCAGTAAAGCATCACGGGTTCAACTTGCAGGAGAAGAATGCCCACCTGGAGTTCAGAATGAACTTTTACCACTTCAGGGACTAGCAGTAGAAGTCTTACATTAACATAAGAGTAGTGAGCAAATGGTATTTCTGCAACCACTGACATCTCACAGGTCACTGCAACACTTGCACTCTCAGGTGTGCAAACAGTGCCAAGAAGACTGTGGTAGCCATTGAGTCTAGAAAACATAGCAGAGCCTGAGTTGGGACCCTCTAATGTACCCTCAACCCAGGCTTCAAAATGCATTAAATCTTCTCCATGAGTATGAACAACTGCCACTCTAGTGTTTCTGGCTCCCCAACAGTGAGAAAAATCCTCTAAGATGGAATCAGGCAGTACATCTCCAAATCTAGGCTAACCTCTCTAGGACAGCAGTCAAGGAAGCTTAAAGTCCAGACATGCTACAGGAAAATTCCTTGATAAGACCATTAATCATCCAGGTAGGGGATCACACATTCACCGGCATGATCTCAGGCACTATGTCCAATACTTTGGTAAACACTGTGGTTGCAAATGAAAGTCAGCATGGTATCACCATGAGCTAGATAGGATATCCACTCAAGCAAATTAAAGGAATCTCCTGTAAGGATCCCTGACGATGTACCAAATCATGTCAGGCAACAACAATCAAACCTCATGTGGCAAGCAGGGAATGGCTGTTCAAAAAATGATGTACTGGATATATTCATTGGAGTCCCCTGAGATCCAATATGACAGAGTGATCCATTCCATTTGGAACAAGAACAAGTAATGGCAACACCTGGCCTCAACTAGAAGAAGAGTTAGCCTTTGTGGCACCTTTGAGGAGTAGAGTCTGGGTGTCTACCTATAGCTCTGTAATGAAAGTCTGTTCTCTTAGTGGAGGTCTTTCTGGCATAACTCAAAGGCTTTAAAATGTGGGTGACCAAGACCACATCCAGAATCCACTGGCTCTTTGGGATGGCTTTCTAATCAGGAGCACCCCACTTCCACAGTCAGCAAAGTCATTCTTTTGGGAGAGTATGAGTAGGGAGGCAGGACCTTGTGATGTTTCAGTGCCTTCCTCAGTCTAAGCAGTTTAAATTGGCCTGGAGAATGGGAACTATAAACATTATCCACATTAACAATGGCTTGCTTCTTTTCAACAAGTCATATTCCAGATTTTGTGAGGTATGAGTGAAAAAAACTTTTTTCATGAAAGACCATTCAGAATAAATTTCTATGCTTGTCCTTGAAGGATAGCCCCAGCTAAGCTATCCTGCATAAGCATATGGCTGAATCTGTGTCCTTAGTTAAATATTAGCATAACGATGGCTGGAACTACATGGAAACTTACTTTGGAATCTGCAGACAGAATCGCAACCACTTCATCTTTGAGCACAGTCTGAACAAAAGGAAATCTTCTCCACTATCTGGTCAACTATATCACCTGTACAAAATCTAGTCATTTCTAAACAGCAAAAGGATCTGAGCTCCAATATAAAAGCAGTAAAACTAATATCATCCACAAAATCAGATTACTTGCAAGGACCTTGTACTCTGTCACAGAGATCATGAAGGAAGTGGCCTAAGCATACCTGGTCAAGAAATCACTCCTCAAAGGTGGGGGCAAAAATAGCCTATTTTGTTGGAGACTGAATGGCCAGAAACTGGAAACTTTCTTGGCTGCAACAACAGCATTCTTGATGACATACTTTAAAAGGGTAATAACACAAGGTTTCACCTTTTTCTCCAATATCAAGATATTTTTGGGAATAAGAAATGGGGTGATATGAAATCCAGAAGACCTCTACGAACTGACCCAAGTCTTGAGGATTCACAAAATGGGGGGGGGGGCTGTTGTGGGGAGCTGTAATGTGGGCAGGGTTCAACGTCCTTAACCATTTAATAAATAATGGCTTCTGTGTCCTTAGACTCCTCAAAAATCCTGAATGTGAGGGAATTCACAGTCATCAGTTAAAAGGAACGAGGATCCTAAATGGGAAAGAGCTAATTGCTATCAATTATAGGGAACAAATTCACAAAGGGGATGAGAATGCTATGGATGTACACTAAAAGGCAGGTGACAAGGATATGGCACTTAGATGAACTTTTGTCAAAGACAACATAGGGACTTATGATGCCTACAAATGACTCAGTGCACAGATTATGTCATGTTTCATAAGGATACATTCCCACACCTGTGATTCCAGTTTCCAACAGGCACCAAATATCTGCTGGAAGTCTAGGTTCTGAACTGTCAACATTGGTATGGGAAGACCTGGTAGATTCCCACCAACCACTGACCATTAGAACTAGGGAGAGATCCTGGAAGGAAAGCCCTTAGCTTCAAGTATCCTGACCCATGGCTAAGTGACTTGAGAGATCTTTACCTAGGATCAGGACTGTTAACATTATGTTCTCCTAGATCGACTGGGTATGGGCACCTACACCTGGGACACACCCTCCAGTAAGGAGAAACATGAAGGTCCTATAGTAAAGGCATTTCTACATTTTTTTTTTAATTCCTGCAACACAAAGAACTTAAAAATTAAGGATTCTTCCAGCCCCTACATCATACATCTAAGCTAATCACCTTTTTTTGGAAACAAACATTTATCTTTTTAGATAAAAAACAAAACACTGTGTCAGTAAGAAGAATTTTAATACAATCCAAGCCAGTAGTAAGCACTTTCGTCTCTTGGGTCAGAGACTTCTTCAGACTATGGCTTTACCATAAAAACATAAACATTAAGTACTTGAAATGATAAATTCATCAATTAACATTTAAGAGCATCAATTAACATTTAAAAACACAACATAGGATGTAAAACTGTATCTAAAAAACATTCTTAATGTTTCAACCCCTTCCTTTTTGAATACATTTTAAATTCTTCCCTATTATTTAGTCCTGGAGGGAAACAAGCATTTAATCTAACTTGCCAACAATATTCCAGCCAACCTAATTCATCTTCAACATTTACTATGCATTTGCACAATTTTATACAAACAAAAAATGTTTATTGTTGACCTATTGAATTATATCAATGTAAAATTGTTACTTAGCTTCTTTTTAATGCAACTTTAACTTTATGCATGTAACCCAACATATATGTGAATCGTTTTGCTATAACTGCTATTATATCAATATTGTTTAAAATTGTACTTGTTTTAAAATGTATTACTGGAGCTTTCCCCTCGGGTCTCCACTGAAAATGGGCCACAAGCCCAGTTGGACAAACCCAGTTAACAAATGTCAATAAATAAATAAAATACTATCTTGACATTCAGGTGTATAGTGTCCAGAACTATACATTTAAACATTATTTTACATTTCTTATCAACATGTTTGCTCATAGCATTTTTTGTATCTCCATTGGTAATAGCATAATTATGTTCATAAATTCTTTTGTATAGTTCTCTTTTTGTTCTCCCCACATAGAATGATCTACATTCTAAACACATCAGTAAATAAATAAATACATTTTTTTTTTTTATTTACATGTAAACCTCCCTGGGACCTGGACTACTGTCTTCCACACTAATATTTTACAACTATCAGTAAATAAATATTGGCAATAATTACAATTATAACACTTAACCATCCAATGTTAAGTTGTCAATCTCGCCTTCATTCTTGCTGGATGGGTTCGGAGCCGATCCTCGGCTCCGACTCGGCCACTTACTAAAGCTCGAGAGCTTATTTTACCGGCTCGAGGCAACCCTATATCCCATGACGCTAGGCGATAACTCCCCAGATCTCGTTTGCCGTTTTCGCTTGTGAGGTGCGTTTTTTACCGGCTCCTGGTAAGTCTTATATATATATAGTGTTCAGTCACCCTTTTTGAGTTAATTTTTTCACCTAGTTATTTCTTTCAATAGTTAGTAACTACCCTTAACTCTATTACTTTTTATATATCTTCCCTTTTTATCCCTTATATCCCTCCCCCTCTTAGGTTAGGCCTTAAGCCTGCCCCTTTCCTAATTTTTCTTAGGGATCCTGTGGAGTGTTTGGGTCTGTCAGTATCCCTATTAACATTTTATTGTTAATTTATAATTTTCGAGAGTGTGTGTGTGTGTGTGTGTGTGTGTGTGTGTGTTTTTCTGTTACATTTGTGAACCCTCGACACTGTTATGTCGAAGGAACCTAAGGAAACTAAGGTCTCAGGCTTTAAGAAGTGTGACTCGTGCTGTCAGAAAATGTCTCTGACAGATGGTCACACTTCTTGTGTTTACTGCCTGGGACCCCTGCACCTGCAGGACTCTTGTTCAGTATGTCATGCATTCAGTCCAAGAGTCCTGCAGGAGCGCTGGAATAAACTTATACTGAGGGGCTTGTTAAAGCCCGAGGGCTCCCTGCCTAAGTCTGCGTCGGGGAGGCCCTCGAAACCTGCAAAACCATCGGCTCCAAGTACTAAGCCTTCGGCTGCTGGCTCCTTGTCTGTGCCTAGATCGGCTCCGGCTGGAGCTGATCTGTTTGAGTCACAAGTTCCAGTCTCGGCACCACTCGGTGCCAATACCTCTGTGCCCATGCTTTCACTGTCGGCTCCGGCTGGAGCCAACGTGTCTTCGGCTCCATTGGCTCCATCTAAGAAGAGGTCAAGATCCCCTTCATTGGAGTCCATCCATTCGGCTCCAAGGTCTCCCCTGCTCTCGGAGCGGAGCCATCGGAGCCGATCTTCTCGGTCGTCCAGCCTTTCAGATCATGACCTTGAGAGAGTGGTAAGTAGGCTGTTAAAGTCTCAGGCATTGGCCCAGATGATCTCTAGCCCGTCTCATCAGATGGTAGCTATTACGACTCCACCTATTTTTCCTCCTTTGACTCTCCCTCAGAGTTCGGAGCCGGAGCTCCTCGGAGCCATGACCGTTGTGGCATCAGAGCCGATACCTCCCCCTTCGGCTCCTTCGTCTTCCGCTCCGATCTCCTCTTTGATACCTTCATTGGAGGGATCCGGGCACCTGATCTCTCTCGTCGGATCCGAGAGGGCGAGTGGCATAGGACCATTGTCCGACCCCGTTCTCCCTCTCGGAGCATCAGCGCTGGTGAGCTCGGCCCCGACATCGACCTCAGAGCCTTCCCTGTCGGTGCGGCCTGGGGTTCCTACCTCTTCGGAACAGGGGCCCTCTGGCCTTTCTGATAGGGGAGCCTTCGAGGTGATGAGGAGCGTACTAGCCCCAGGGCTTAGTTAACGGTCAGCTCCATCAGCTCCTCCCACTACAGTGCCTGCTGATGTCGCTTCTCACTCTCTTGCTCCCGGACCCAGAGATCCAACGCCTCAGGTTTCCCCACTGGGAATTTCTTCCTCTTCCGAGGCTTCTCCTGACCTGTCAGCGGAGCCTCCGCGTAAGAGGACATGTAAGAGGAAGCATGTGGACTCCCCTGAGTCTATTACATCTGACACCGACTTGGATGAGTCGGAGGGATCCCCAAAGTCCCCCTCTGAGGATGTCTCTTTCTCAGAGATCCTAGAAGTCCTGAAGCAGAGGGGGAACTGGTCTTCCCTTAATCCTTCCGAGGACGATTTGGTGTACCTGGAGGCATTCGGTTCTCGACCCTCCACCTCCTGGGTGTCTCCGCCTTTCGACCCCCTTATGGAAGTAGTGGCTCGGAAGGCATGGTCAGCCCCGGATTCGGTGGAACCCACCCCTCGGAGGCCATCTAAATTCATCACAGCACCAGTTGACAAGCAATTCCTAACAAAAGGTGTACTGGCGGATGCCATGGTGGTGGCTGCAGCCACCAAGAAGGAACTAGCTGATCCTTCAGTACCTATCCATCCTCCTAAGGATTCTAGGACCATGGATAGGTACGGTAAGCGGATGTTTTCTTCAGCGACCTTTGCCATGCGGTCGCTGAATTACCTGTGTCACTTCACCCACCTTCAGAGAGATATTCTCAAAGAGTTGGGAGAAGTCTTACAGGATCCATCAGCTGCTGGGTCCCAGGATAAAATAAACTCACAACTTGGAACCCTGAACTCGATTGTTAACTCCTCCATGCATCTGATTTCATATGCAGCCAATGGAGCGAGTAGGGCCGCAGGCACAGGAATGGCCTTAAGGAGTCACGCCTGGATGCGGCGGTGTAATTTCATGGACCCTTTCAAGGCGTCCTTCACAAATTCCCCTTTTGATGGTTCGGCTTTGTTTGGAGCTCAAGTGAAAGACACCTTGACCAGATGCGAGCAAGATGGCAAGACTCTTTCTGCTGTAGGAGTCCGTTTCTCCACCCGTTCAAGACCATACCCTAAGGGTCAGAAGGGTGGGAAAATGTGGTTCCCCAAATCTCAAGGAGTCACGTCTGATGCAAGAGGTCAGTTTACCCCCAGAGGCAGAGGGGGTAACAACAACAGACGCCACCCTAGGGGCAGAGGGGGTCCGCAAAACCAGGGTAGCAGGGAGCCTCTCTCTGACAAACCCTTCCAGCATCCCTGAGATGTTGCCCGATTGTCCACTTTCAGAGGCAGTCGGGGGAAGATTGTCGCTGTACCCAATAGCCTGGCTTTCCCTTACTCAAGACAAATGGGTACAGTCGATCATATCCGAGGGTTACAAAATTCCCTTTATCCAAACCCCAATTCAACAAAAGGGAACCCTTCCAGATGTTCCACCCGGTCTAAGGGAACTAGCAGTATCAGAAATATTAAAACTGCTAGCAAAAAGAGCCATCCAGCCAGTCCCAGCAGACCAACTAGGATCCGGAATCTACTCAAGGTTCTTTTTGGTACCGAAAAAGACAGGGGACTGGAGACCAATATTAGATCTCAGCAAACTGAACAAGTTTGTAAAGAGAACAAGATTCTGGATGGTCATGCTACAGTCCATTCTGCCCTTCTTCAGGATGCGTACTATCACATCAAAATTCACAGGCGCTCCAGAAGGTTTCTCCGCTTTCGGCTGGGGGCCAGTCACTACCAATTCAGAGCCCTGCCCTTTGGTCTCACTACAGCCCCCAGAATGTTCACCAAATGTATGGCAGTGGTTACGGCTCACCTGAGACGGCAAGGATTCCAGGTGTTTCCATATCTAGACGACTGGCTCCTCACTGCCACCACCAGGCATCAACTTCTCCAAGCCAGAGCTTACACCATTCACATTTGCAGAGGGCTAGGAATCTCTATAAATTTCGAAAAGTCTGCCTTGTCGCCTTGTCAGTCTATTACCTTTATAGGCGCCAACTTGAACACCGTACAACTTTCAGCAAAGTTAACAGACCAAAGAGTCTTAGATATTCAAAACCATGTCCATGTTCTTCTCCAGAGCGACAAAATTCAGGCCAGGTATGTCCTGAAAGTATTGGGTCTTATGGCGGCCGCCATAACACTTCTTCCCCTTACACGTTTTCACATGCATCTTCTACAGTGGATTCTGTTCGCCCAATGGTCTTTTCAGCAACTCTCCATGCACCACAAGATCATGATAACTCAAACTTGCAAAAGTCATCTGTCCTGGTGGATATTGTCCCCTCAAGTCTATCAGGGCAGACCCTTTGTTCCTCCTCCCCCAGTCACCACTGTGACATCGGACGCCTCCCTGATCGGGTGGGGGGGGCATTTTCAGGGCAGGATGGTCCATGGCACTTGGCAACCTTTCGAGCACCACCTGCACATAAATGTCCTAGAGATGAGAGCAGTGCTTTTAACGTTGCATGCCCTCCACGACTCTCTTCCCCTAGGAACTATTATATTGTCCATTTGGATTGCGTCCGTAGTGTGGTATATCAACAAGCAAGGCAGAACCAAGTCCTATCCCCTGTGTCGAGAGGCACTCAGACTTTGGCAATGGGAAATCTCCTCTCAGCGGTTTCTGATAGCAACGCATATCCCTGGGAAGTCCAACTTCATAGCGGACAGGTTGAGCAGAGCCATACTCATGCCACACGAGTGGTCTCTCAAACAATCGGTAGCGGAAGAGATTTTTCAGAAGTGGGGCCTTCCTTGCTGCGATCTTTTTGCTACATCCCAAAACAGCAAATGCCCCGACTTCTTCACCCTCTTCCCCCTTCCAGGCCATCCCCTCAGAGACACTCTAGTCCAAGATTGGCCTTGGGGACTTCTCTATGCCTTTCCACCCTTTCCTCTAATTCCACAAGTAATTCAGAAAGCAACCGCCTTGAGAACCAAGTTGATTCTCATTGCCCCTTATTGGCCTCGACAGATATGGTTTCTGTTCCTACATCATTATCTTTTGGCACAGCCTTGGCATCTGGACCCAGCTCCAGAACTGTTGACCCATCAGTCGGGGCAGCTGCACCAATCCCTACATTCTCTCAACCTCACTGCTTGGTTTCTCCACTTCCGTCCTTAGCCAGGCTTCCTATGATTTCTAATCCCGTCCGTGATATCATAGTAGCTTCCCTTAAATCTTCCACCAGAAGGATTTACACTAGTAAATGGAAACGTTTCTCCTTCTGGGCAAAGGCAAGGAATATAGATCCCTTTACTGCCCCAATTCATTCGGTCTTAGACTTCCTAGCCGAAATTTTTCATTCAGGGTCTTCTGCCTCTACAGTAAAGGTTCAGTTGGCAGCCATATTGAATTTTCATACAGATTTATCGGACCACAACATCATGTCCAATAAGCTTTGCAAAGCCTTCCTTAAAGGTGTATATTTACTTAAGCCTCCGATCAAAGACCCTCCACCTCAGTGGGATCTTAATTTAGTCTTAACATCCTTAATTCTCCCCCCCCCTTTGAACCTGCAGTCTCTTGTTCATTGAAATTTCTTTCCTGGAAGACACTTTTCCTAGTCGCCATTACTTCTGCTAGGAGAGTATCAGAGCTTCACGCCCTCTGCATTCGTCCTCCCTACTTAATCTTCCATAAAGACAGAGTTTCTCTAAGGACTAATCCATCCTTCTTACCCAAGGTGGCTTCAAAGACAAATTTAAATCAATCAATTGATCTCCCAGTTTTTTTCCCAAACTATACTAATAGAGCGGAGCAAAAGCTACACTATCTAGATGTTCACCGCCAGCTCCGATACTATTTGGATAGAACCAAACAAATAAGGAAGTCTGATCAACTGTTTTTATCGTACGCAGAAAATAAGAAAGGCCTTCCTGTTTCCAAGGTAACCCTATCTAGGTGGCTGTCTTCTGTGATTACATCTATTTATCAACTCAGAGGCAGGGAATTAACTTCTAAGCCAAAAGCCCATTCAACTAGAGCACTAGCTACATCTACAGCTTTTCAAGCTAGACTACCAATAGACACTATCTGTGCGGCAGCCACATGGGCCTCTCCTCATAACTTTGTTTTGCATTACAAATTGGACATGGCCTCCAGGGACAGAGCAACATTTGGTTCCACCATTCTTAAGAGTCTGTTCCAATGAGCCACCCAGGATGAAGGTGCTAGGGACGCGGTCCCATCCAGCAAGAATGAAGGCGAGATTGACAACTTAACATTGAGAAGTTATGTACCTACCATAACATTCCATGTTAGTTGTCTTCTCTCGCCTTCTTTCTTGCATCCCACCCACCATCCCCCTAGCCTGGACAGACCGAGAAGATCTTCCCTTCCTTGAAGGGTCCTTTTATTCCTTTGTTCATTATCTAGGTGTCCTAGGATATATATAGTGTAAATAATTATCTTTGGTGGTTTTTATCCCTCTTCCTCCTCCTTCCAGTTGGAGGATTTTGTTATATTGGCCTATGCTAGGTTTTTCAGCTTCCAAACGAGATCTGGGGAGTTATCGCCTAGCATCATGGGGATATAGGGTTGCCTCGAGCTGGTAAAATAAGCTCTCGAGCTTTAGTAAGTAGCCGAGTCGGAGCCGAGGATCGGCTCCGAACCCATCCAGCAAGAAAGAAGGCAAGAGAAGACAACTAACATGGAACGTTATGGTAGGTACATAACTTCTCATTTTCTTACCTCAGCTTCTTTAACCTTATTAAGTTTACTTTGAAAATAAACTTTAAAATTTCTGGCCCTTTTTTGTACAAACCTGGGTTCATTTCCTATTTTCTCTATAATTTCTCTATTTCCTTTAAGAATTCCCCAGTTTCTCCTAACTATATTTTTTTATAGTGTTAGAATCTGTACTATTTTGTATAGCTAATGTGGTCATATAGTTTTTTTTGTATCTTGTCACCTACATAATCATTTCCTGTATTATTCCTTTTTCTTAATTCTTCAGTGAACAATCTCTCTACTTCTTGTGGATATCCTCTTATTTCCATCCTTTTGCAAAAATGTGAAGCTTCAAACTCAAACACTTCATCTTCTTTGGTTAAATTACTAATCCTTTTTAAGCTGTCCCTTTACTATGTTAGTCTTAATTATTTTGGGATGTAAACTAGAATAATGCAAATACATATTATTTTGAAAATCTTTCTTATAAATCTTGGAAGTAAGTTTATTTTCATTTTTATATATTGTCAAATCTAAAAAAATAATTTTATCTGCATTATAACTATAAGTAAATTTTATATAGGTACACACATTAATATAGTTTAAGAAGTTGTTTAATTCATTAATAGTACCATCCCATATTAAAAGGTCATTGCCAATAAACTTAACATCTTAACCATATATTTATTATGTTCACTTTCTAATATGTTGGCTGTTTCCCAACCCTGCATGAACACATTAGTATAGCTTGGGGCTAGAGCAGCACCCATTGCAACACCATTCGTTTGAACAAATACTTGGTCATAAAACTCTAAATAGTTATGGCTCAGAACTAGATCAATCATCTCCATTAGTAGCCCCACTGTATTCGGGGAGAATTCTTTAGATTTTAATAATTCTACCCTTACTGTTTCCATCCCTTCTTTATTGGGAATCATAGTATACAAAAGAATTTATATCTAATGTGACTAATATATGTGAGTCAGAGACCTGGATTTCTTCCAATTTTTTTATACAATCATAACTATCTTTTATATAAGTAGTGCATTTTGGTACTACCTTTTGTAGATGCTTATCAACAAACACTGACATCCCTTCTATTTTGCTATTTCTACTAACCACTATAGGTCTTAATGGTGGAGAATCCATATTTTTATGGATCTTTGGAATTCCAAAGATCCTACATATTTTTGGATTGTTATTAGATAGATTTATTTTCATTTTATCATCAATTCTTCCTGTATAGAACCATTCTTCTATACAGGAATCAATTAATGAAAAACCCTTTTTTACCTCTGACATACTCAGGTCTGTAAAAATTTAAATCAGATATTTCACTCATTTTACTTTCATATTCACTTCTATCCATCAACACCATAGAACCACCTTTGACAGCTTTAAAAATCAATACATCTTCATTTTTGACTAAAGCATCAAAACATTCCTTTTCTTTTTTTGTTAGATTGTAATATCTAAAACTTGTGTCATTATCTAGCATTTCAAGCATCTGAAGTTCACATACATTAAGAAACATTTCTAATTCTTTAATTAACGGTGGGTTGTAGCAACTGGGTTTATACATTTCACATTTACTTTGCATTTGTGATCCAAATATAATACTTAAATTTAATTTCCTTACATAGTCTCTGAATTCATTTATCATCACCAAATTATCCACTCTTTGTGCTGGGGTGAAATTCCACCCCTTACTTAATACACAACAATCTTCATACGACAGTTCTTTACTGGATAGATTAATGATTTTAAAATTTACAGTACCCAAGTCTTCCAGTGTTGTTGTTTCCTGTTCGAGTTCTTCCCTGGACCTTTTCTGCCTTACTAGTTTTTTTGTGGTTGTTGGTGTTTGTTAGAATAATTAAATTTCCCTTTACCACCATCAGCCGTTACCTGGGCCCACAATCTTCCTTGGTTGTCAATCCTTTGATACACTTCCATAACCTGTTCATTTTCAACTGTTAAGTTTTCCTTTAGTTGAGGTTCAGGTGTCATTGGTTTGGTTTTGTTGGCATCTTTAGTTTTAGGTCTAACTGCTTGTTCAATTGTTTTTGTTCCTTGTCCATATCTGGGTTCCACTCTATCACTAGTAGTATTCATTTTTTGTATTTCCGCCCCAATAACCTGTCCATTAGTTTTGTTGTTTAGTCTTTCAGACCTTCTTAAAACATGAACAGAGATGTTTTGGCAGCAGAGGATGATGTTAAACTCTTTAATCAGTGAGTTACTCTGTAACTTCAGCCCATAGGCTGCCGCCACACCTCCAGCGTATTCATTCCGGTCTCTGAAAAACTTCGTTTTTCTTTGACATAATTCTTCATTAAGTTTTAATAGATTTTCCTGTATAATACTCATCTTACTATTAAAGTTCTCTAGGGAGGTATTATCTTTTAATACGCTGTAGTTGGCTTTCACTCTAGCAGTTAATTCACCAATTTTAATGTTATTAGTTTCACGGAGCAGTTCCATATACTGGAGCCCCGCCTTCTGGTTGACCTCAAGCCACTTCTCCATGAGATCTTTAGGTAAATCCCTGCCAGCTGGTAAATTCTTAATTCTTAGTCCCCTTGGGACTTGTTTTACTTTTAAGTGGTTATCAAAAAAATAAATTGTCCCACTGGAGGCGTTTTAGTGCCGAGAAATCTTTTTCTAAGGAATGAAAGCATTCTTGAATGTTGAATAAAGAACTCATTGTTTCTTCACAAAAAACACTTCCTTCCACACTGAAAGGATTAATAGGAGGGGCTAAACATCCATTCAGAATCTCTTCTTCACAGTTCATATTTAAACCAGCTCTCCGTTGGTTTCTCATAAGCGAGTTTACTGTCCCTTCTTCATTAATGATAAATGAACCACTCAGGGTATCGTTTAACACACAGCCTGCTGATACAGCTGCAAAACTCATTCCTGGAACAGAGCTTATCTCCATTACTGACATGCTGCAACAGTAGCAAATAATCCAAAAGCAGCAGCAAGCAAATAACTCAAAAGTCAAGATAAAAAACAAAACGCTGTGTCAGTAACAAGAATTTTAATACAATCCAAGCCAGTAGTAAGCACTTTCATCTCTTGTGTCAGAGACTTCTTCAGACTAAGGCTTTACCATAAAAACATACACTTTAAATACTTAAAATGATAAATTCATCAATTAACATTTAGCAGCATCAATTAACATTTAAAAACACAATAACATAGGATGTAAAACTGTATCTAAAAAAACATTCTTAATGTTTCAACTCCTTCCTTTTTAAATACATTATAAATTCTTCCCCATTTAGTCCTGGAGGGAAACAAGCATTTAATCTAACTTGCCAACAATATTCCAGCCAACCTAATTCTTCTTCAACATTTACTATCTTGACATTCAGGTGTATAGTGTCCAGAACTATGCATTTAAAATTGATTTTACATTTCTTATCAACATAATGTTTGCTCATAGCATTTTTTGTATCTCCATTAGTAATAGCATAATTATGCTCAAATTATTTTGTATAGTTCTCTTTTTGTTCTCCCCACATAGAATGATCTACATTTAAACACATCAGTAAATAAATAACATTTTTTGATTTACATGTAAACCTCCCTGGGACCTGGACTACTGTCTTCCCCATTAATATTTCACAACTACCAGTAAATAAATATTGGCAATAATTACAATTATAACACTTAACCATCCCTTTTCTTACATCAGCTACTTTAACCTTATTAAGTTTACTTTGAAAATGAATGCTATTTTTGCTTCTCAAGCAGTTCTTTAAATGTTCTCCATATATTGAGGCAAGAGGTAATTGTGTTCATTCTCAATCTGATTGTAATAATTAGATGAGTTACTTTGGTTGCTAAACTTATAAATTCTTTAAATGAGACAGTAAATTCATTTTTTCCGGTTTTGTGAGATCACTTTACTGGAGATGGTCTATACAGTCCACAATATGTTACATCTCATTCTTTAAACATAAGTGGGAATATGGGTATTAAAAAGAATTAACAATTTAGTTAAAATGAATTTATCTCTAAAAATGCCTGTAAAAAATAATTAATATTATTCCAAAAAGGAATAAAGACAGTACAACCAAAGAGCATGTGTTGCCAATCTACTTGAAGTTCTTTCCTGCATCTCCAACAAAGTTACTTTTACTTTTACATCAATTCAATTTTATGAGGGGTGAACAAGGACCTATGTAAAAACTTCTATGTAAATAAATGCCATCTAGGAGATGAGGCAGTATGTTTAGATGATATAGAAATCATTTTTGTCTTCTTCACTTGCTGGTCTAGTATTGATTTGGGTAAAATAGTTCCAATATGCATCATTAGATGTTTTAGTTTCCCTCTTTACCCCTTTATACAATTTGGACAAGAGACCATGTCCCAAAGAAGTTTGTTGCAATAAAAATCTGATACAATCAATTTTGGGACATTATCCCTTAACATTGGTTGAATTGACAATTTCCCTATCTACACAGTCTACATGATTGTATAGCTAACCAAATCCCATTGATTCTTAATGTTATTTACTGAGTGCACCTTTTCATCTTTCATTAACTGAAACCAGTACAACATATTCTTCTCTTTAAAGGCAACCATTGTTTCTATAATTGAAGTAGGGATATTACTTTGAGTATATGTTATAGGAAACAATGAAAATCCATGCTTTATAAGCCAAATTTCTATATATAAAATTCCTAAAGGTATTTAATATAGTCAAAATGAATTAAGAATCACTTGTTTGGTGACTTTTCCCTATAATGTAATCCTTTAATAATCAAAATATACCATTATTTAATATAATTACTAGTATATCTATTACAGTTAGAATGCATGAAAAGGTTTCCTAAAAATTCTTTCCATCTAGTTGTATAAGTGTTGTTGATCCAAAGACATATTGTTTTCATAACTGATGACAATGAATATAATTCTATGCCTGGTAGTCCTATTCCTCCTACTTCACAATCTCTTAACGCAATTCTTGGTTTGCCAGGGAACCAAGAAATTTCAAAATTAAACTATTAAATTCTTTAATACAGGTTTTCATATCAGGTAATGTTAATGATTGCATAATATATTGGTTTTTGGCAAGGTAATTATTTTGATGATAGTCCATCTTTCTTCCACTGTAAAGACAATTTTGTTCCATTTGTCCATTAGATTTTCTTTGTTTATACAATTAATATCTTTATTATTATCCATTATGGTTACCCTCAAGTAATTTTCTTTAACAATATATTCAAGGAACTTATTTGGGATTTTATTCCTACTTATGTTTATTGGTAATTTTTTGCTTTATCATTAAATATTAAACCAGATTTTCTTTGAAATAGTTCCACTGCTAGAAAAGTTGCAGATATAGATTTATTATCACTCAGTGTCAATAAGATGCCATCTGCAAACAACTGAATTTTAGAACTTGGATTCTCCATTATTTTAATACCTTTTATATATGTATTTGATCTAATAAAATTAGCAAAAGGTTCCATAACTAGGGTAAAATGCAGGGGTGAAAGAGGACATCCTTGTTCAGTTCCTTTTAAGATTTGTATAGAATCAGACGTGAAAGTACCTATTTTGACATATGCAAAGCAATCTGTATAGAGAAGATTAATAAGATGTGCAAAGTTGAAAGAAAACTTGTATTGTTCTAGAACTAGTAAAAGATATTTCCAGCTGAGTCAAAAGCACTATTTATATCAAGACTCATTAATGTTAAGTTCTCATTTGTGTTATTTGTATACTTGATTATTGTAATTACTGTTTTAACATTATCATAGTTGTTTCTATTTAAAATAAACCCAGTTTGATCTTCCTCAGTCACAGAAGGTAGAATATGTTTTATTCTAATAGCATGAATTACCATGAATAGTTTATAATCTACATTTAGAAGTGAAATGGATCTGTATGAACAGCATTGAGTAGAATCCTTCTCAATTTTTAAAATTGGAGAGATAAGGGTATATTTCCAAGAAGGAGGAACTTTAGTTGTTAAGTCCTTAACTATGGAAAAAAAACGTATGCAATATGTGTAGAGCTTCTTTTGGTAACAGCTTGTAAAGTACAGATATAATTCCATCATTACCTGGTGCTTTATTAGACTTCAAATTAGAAATTTGAGTTTGAAGTTCAGACATAGAAATCGGTTAGTTGATTTCATTTGGCCATTTTGATAGTCTAGTTTTTATATTTTTTCTAATAAATGTGTTGATTGTTTCCTCTGAATCTATTAGTATATCATTGATCTATTAGTATATTATTTTGATTAATTTCATTGTAATAATCTCTGAATTCCTTTAGAATATTTTCTATGTCTGTTAATTTTCTTTCTATGTAAACAGATTTCTTTTATGTGACTGGATTTACTGAATAATTTTGTTTTGGTGGCTAGACTGCACATAGACTTTGGGTTGATGGAAAAGTTAGTTATCTTAAACTTCTCAATATTGATTTTGGTTTTATGATTTAAAATTTCCAGGTATTTGTCATCTAACTTATTGATCTTTTTATTCTTCTGTTTTAAAACTTCACCTTATCAAGTTTTCCCTGTATTTTGTGTAATTCTTTGTCCTGTTGCTTTTTTTTTTGTTTTTACTTGATAGCAAATTAGTGATTCTACCAAACAAATATGCTTTTAGTACATTCTGTATATAGATTTCTGAAGTATCCACTATATTGTTAATTTCTATGAAGGGAATTTCTTTTAAGAAAATAGTCTAAATTCTTGTAAACCTGTTATACATGCTGACATTCATATTTTAACATCATTATTAGAGTTCAAAGACAATTCAAAAGTGATTGTAACTTGCCCATTTTCAGATCATAATGCAGTCTTAATTTTACTCAGCTTGTCTATTAGTTCATTAGAGATATAAACTATGTTTATTCTGGATTGTGTTCCAGCCTATGACAATAATGAGTAAAGATGAATGAATATAGCTCTGAAAATTCTTTTATATCTCGAAGATGAAATAATTCAGTAACTTTCATTAACTTTTTGCAGATGGCTGAATTTTCCTTTTACTATTTGTATCATTTGGTGATGATACACAGTTAAAGTTTCCTGCCAAAATGATAATGGCTTTTGCATACTGAATTACTTGCTCTAAATGCTGATCAACTGTCTTGACTCCAATTCCTGGAATCTGTTACACATTAACAAAGAGTTAATATTTTCTTATTCTGTTTTATAGAAGCAGTACAAAACATACCTTTATCGTCTTGATATGTTCCCATAACTACAGGCATGTGTAAAGAATTCTTCCATAAAATAGCTACTCCCCTTTTTTCTGATTATGTTGTGAACCAGATACTATTGTGTAAACTCTTAGTATTAAGTATGTTTATATCTTCTGTTAATAAGTGTTTCCTGTAGAAAGATGACCTGAGAATTAAACAGCTTCAGATCTCTATTTAAGTTGCCTCTCTTGCTTCCATTGTTTAATCCATTAACATTTATACAGATACAGTTAATAAATGTCATTTGTCCTATTGATCAGAAGCATATACTTATTTCTCATAGCTAATGATGCTCTATTTACAAAGAGCTGCTTATTAATGTTCATACAAATAGTAAATTCTGAAAGTATATCTAGGAAAAAATCATTATATTTGTGGACACTCATAAAAAGCAATAAGTAAGATTGTCATAAAACAATTATTTCTAAACTCCCTCCTACCCCTCATGGAGTCTGACACTCCCTGCTTGAATAGTCTAACCATCCAAGCAAAACAACTCATCCAATATTTTGACAAAGGGTGAGAATAAAGCTACCCCCCAAACCACTCTTCAACAAATATATACAACTCTAATAACAATTAACTAAAAGTATAGTGGTATCCTATAAGTCAATATATAACGGTTTCATTTTTAGACCTATTTATTAAGAAAAAACATTTCTTAGCTGTATCTATCACATAAATTATTAAAGAACAACATGCGATCATCTCTTATTATTACTACATTTCCATGTATTATTTTGAAAACTTATCAGCTAGTATCATAGATTCTAAAGGACTGCCACTCAAGTTTATAATGTGGCATAACATGAAACCAGACCTCTCTTCAATTCGTTTTGTTTCCTTCATTATGAGATTATATTAAAGCAAGTAAATGTTTGATACAAGATCCAAGAACCAAACAATGTAGAGACCCCAAACACGGAAACAAACCAAAAATGCTCACCACAAACCAAGCGCCTTTGTGTCCATAAAAGTCTGATGAAGCATCCATTTTTTAAAGACAATCATTGACAGCTTAACTTAAATAAATTTTTATTAAAATTCTAACCATACAGAAAGCACTCACCTCACAACAAACGTCCCCGGCTCCATCGCCTTTCCTGCAACCGCCATGTCATCTGGCTTCTGGATTTATTTTACTTTACATGGAGGTGCTTAATTCACTAGGATATATACTGTTTTCTACATTTATTACAAGATGTTACAACAGTATTTCACAGTGAATACACGTACTATGGTTTACTATCACAAAGATAAATCCCCGGCATTTTTATTTTTTTGGAACCTTCATGTGTTATCAGTATGCTCTATACATATATATTTTGACATAAAAATAAAACTTTAAATATTATATTTGCATTCATTTACATCAAATACCTTCAAACAATATACACTTTTTGCTGTTTCAATTATAAGCTTTCATACTTCAACTTTCTTCTGCTATGCTAGCTTGTACAGCTATGTATTGTTATAGTGAAATTTGAACTAATGCATATTCAGAAGGTTTCACCTTTTATTTAAATTATCTTTCCAAAGCTGCCTGTCAAACCAGATCTCCAATTTTGAAAACTTCTATTCTTTCAGTATGGGCAGGAATTTCAAGTTATCTCAGGCCTTTTACCTCAAAAGCTTCACATAATCTAGTGAAAGAAAGCTTGAGCCTGAAAGAAATTAGCTTCGTTTCTAAACCACACTGAAGCTCTTCACAGAAATACAGCCCTCAAATAATAATTTTCATTACATACAACACCAAACTCGATCTTTCACTTATGTAGAAAGTTTTAATGTTACTATACTAAAACCTCTTTTTAACTAAACCATAAAAGACACTAACTACATTCACCCCCAACACCTCACATTTCATTGTGTCTAGCAAAAGCAATAGCTCATTATCTAAGACTGTATAGAGGCTTTCTAGGTTGCCCTTTAGAATGCAATTATTAGTTCTAACAAAGCATCCTTTTAAATATTACTCTAGCAAGTGTTTATTTGGATAATTTCTATTCATTTTATATGAAAATGATGGTGATGGTATTTTGTATAATAGGTTAAGTAACAGACATAAATTAACACTGTTACTTTTCCCAAAAGCATCAAAGCCAAGACAGTACTTCATAGGTTGGTACTAGGCTATCAGCTATATTAATTCCCTGGCTACTTCTTCCCAGAATATTTACTTCCCTGGTCCCCTGTCTACCAGGGAGACTGACATGATCCCCAGGGTGAATTTCCTATCTCCCATCCAATAGTCAAGGTTCCTTTTGAAGAGGGCCAAAGAGGCGCTTAGCTTGACATGTACGGGGAGTCTCTGGGTCAGGAACTTATCCCTCCAGCATGTTTTGCTCATTGTGATGACCAGATTTAGATCCCTGGAGCATATAGCTCTGGGGGATTGTGACTTAAGTGTAGCATGTCCAACAGCACTGGGTTTGACATGGCCTTATATGTTAAGCAGAGATCACCTCTGAGTAGGCGATATGCGACAAGAGTATAGCTGGAGCTTTTTTAGATGGTCAGCATACGGCATCTGCTTTAGGCCTGTGATTCTTTTAGTGAGGTATTTCTGTAGCCTTTCTAGTTGTTGCAGATGTCTTGTGAGGTACATAATGGGGCATTGTACTCTATAATGAGTCTAATTAGGGATGAGTACAGTGGGACAATGACCTTTTTTCTGGATGAAAAGCTCTTAGGAAATCCTATGTGGCACACCTCATCACTGACTGTTGTGGCTATGTGGTTATTGAAAGTGAGACCACTGTATCAGGGAAGGGATGGCTTACTGAAAGAATCTCAATTTATATTGAGAAGCAGCTTAGGCCAATAGTTGACTCCACACCTTCGATACTGAGAGATACACAGCAACTATTAATATCTCTGGCGGAGAGCACCAGAGACAAAGTGTATACTGAGAATGACATCATGACGACTTTAGATATACAATCTTTGTTTACCTGTATACCTAATGACACAGGGTTAGATTATCTGAGGCATTTTCTTATTGAAAAGGGCCTGAATACAAACAAGGTAATTAGAATCACCATGCTTATGGAATTAGTGTTTGAAAATAATGTTTTTCTTCATGATAAGTACTACCTCCAAACCCTAGGAGTTGCGATGGGCACGTCGTGTGCCAATTCTTACGCAAACCTAGTGTTAGCCCATTGGGAATCCATGTACATTTTGGAGAATGATTTGTACTCACAATATATTAAGTACTACAAATGATTTGTGGATGACCTTTTTCTCATATGAAGTGGTGATTTGTCTACCCTAGATGATTTTCTGAATTATATTAATAATACGACACCTTTTTTAAGGTTAACAGGGGAGAGATCTTATACACAGATTAATTTTTTAGATGTTACTATTAGGAAACAGAATGGGTCATTTGATACTAACATCTATAGAAAATCATGTAGGAGAAATGCCTACCTACACCGTGACAGCATGCATCCACCACATATACATAAAATATAGTTAAGAATCAAGCTGCACGGTGCTCCAGACTAGTGAGTGATGATTTGACCTTTCATAAAAGATTGGTAGACTTGGATAGTGAATTTAAATCTAGGGGACATCATGAAACAGACTTGTTAGCACTACAAGTAGAACGCAAGGATGGGGCAAGACCTTTTATCCACATGGATAGAAGGGAACAAGCTGAACGGACTAGGCGGTCTAATATAGACAAGAAAAGAATGGTACTTACTTACACCAATAGAAATCAAAGTATCACAAACATTGTAAAGAAGAACTGGGGGATTTTACAACTAGATGATAATATTAAAACATTAGTAGGTCCCCACCCCAGTTTTTCTTTTAAGAACACTAGATCATTAAAGAAAATGTTATGCTAAACGGCATCATAATAGAGTATCAACAGATAGGAAAGGCACATTCCCATGTCGGAGCTGCAATCAATGTAGGTATATATCTGGTAAGAATATTTTTGAACATCCTGATACAGGGTGGTATATAATTTTGATCATTATGCAGATTGCAAGTCTAGGAATCTTGTATATCTGGCATTATGTGTCAAATGCCAGGCATTCTATATAGGTATGACAAATAGGACCCTTAGGGAGAGAATCAGAGAACATCAGTATGCCATTAATAAAGAGAACGATAGGAATGCCTTAGCTAGACATGTACTGCAGGAAGGCACTACCCATACATTTGAATTCCTGGCAATAGTAAAATTCGCTACATTGCCTAATCTCATTGTTGTCTGAATCAGTTCTGAGAGGGAAGAGTGCAAGTGGATTATCAGGATGCAATCAGACATAGGACATGGTCTAAATGAAAGGGTTAGTTTAAAACCCTTTCTTATTAATCATCCTTTGAAACATTGATGTTGAAATAATTATTATTATTGTTATTTTCTTTTTTAAGATTAGAGTTTTTATGTTTTTTTATGAATCCTGCTTCTATGTGTGTAAAAAGGGGGGGGGGTCCTTATGAGTTGTTTGATGTGATTTCATTGGTAGAATGTGTCAGATGACTTGTATTTAAGTAATTAAGTTATACTGTTTTTATTAAAGTCTGAAGAAGCATCCTGAGCAGACGTGAAAGCGCTTACTATCCATGGAATAAAAGTTTTTATTTTTTCTGCTACATTCGTGAACAGTTTTGAATTTTGTTACTGGTTGGCTTCTATAGTTGTGGAGTACCTGTACCTTACACTTTGCAATTTTGACTTTATTCTGGGCTTTACAGGTACTCCTTTCTTTTTATTTTTATTCACTGTCCACCTGTGTCCCTAAGTCCTTTATCACATTTTCAGTGTTTAGTGTACTGCCACTTATGTGGTAATTCATGGGTACATGGTTTTTCCCAAAGGGGATAACTACACATTTATTGGCATTGAGCTTGAGCCCATGGCTCTGGCACCAAGCATCTGTTTCTGTAAGGCCCTTTTGTAGAACATCCACATAATTTGGGGATTCAGTAATGGCTCCCAGTTTGCAATCATCTGCAAACTTTGTTAGCCAGAGTCCCTTACTGTGGCCTGTACTTCAGAGAAGTAGATGCCAAACAGGAGCAGTCCCAGGACTGAACCCTGAGGTAATCCACTTGTCTGGAGCTGGATTTTGAGTTGGCTACTTTTACAGTGTGGGTTCTGTCAGTTTCTGTGAGTTGGCAACCCATCGAGTGATGTAGGGATTAATGCCCAGCTTCGTAAGTTTATGATTTCAGAGTGGGGGGATGGTGTTGAAGGCCTTGGCGAGGTCCAGATAAACTGTGTGTACCGCCTTACCCCTGTCCACAGCCCTGGAGACTGATTTGAAGAAGTCAAGCAGGTTGAGGAGACAAGATCGGCCCTTTACGAAACCAAACTGGGTGTGGTCCAGTGTTTGAAGGTTGCCAATGTCTGTTTAGAAGTTCCATGATAATGCATTCCATGGCTTTGCAGATCAGGCTCGTCAGACTGATGGGACGATAGTTCTCGGGATCCAAGGTGGATCCCCCCTTGTGGAGTGGGATAACTGGTATAACTGTAGCTGTGCGCCACTCATTGGGCATGAAGCCTGAGATGAGGCTAAGATTAAACATGACACTTAGGTGAGGTGCCAGTTCATTTTGTAGTTCATGTAGTACAAAGCCTGGGATGTTGTTTGGTCCCATGGATGCTGTATTCTTAGTGTTTTTTACCTGTGTGGCCGTGAGTACCGGAATTTGGCAATCTTTTGGTATTGAGATGGGCCCTTAAGGGGGTGATGTTGGCACTGAATCTATCAGCCAGGATATTGGCAATATCCTTGGGATCAGTATACTTAATGCCATTCTGTTGTAGCTCAGAGCAGATCTGAGCATTGCCATTTAGATTCTTGAAATAACTATAGAATGCCTTGTGGTTGTCCTTGGAATCTTTGGCATTTTATTTTCGTAACTAGCTTTGGAGGATTTTATGAGGGATCTCAGCTTCTTACTGAGGCTGGTAAGGGAGTTTTTTTGCATCCTGCGATTTTCCTCTTTTTTGCAACAGTTTCTTCCTTCTGTTGTATAGTTTATTTATAGTAGGGGACCACCAGATTGGGTTGCTTTTTTTTTTGGAGAAGACTGCCTTAGTTCCGTTTGGAATGGCATGATTCATGCACAAGTGGATATGCTCGTACAGTGCTTTAGTGTAGGATTCAGTGGTCGAACTTTCAGTTCCCGTCTGCATGGGTGTCATGATGTTTGTCACTTCTGACTTGAGTAGCATGAAGTTGGCTTTGGAGAAGTTTTTTATGGAGGTTTCCCTACTAGGGGGTGGGATGTGGATGTCAAGGGTGATTAGCTTATGGTCAGACCTGACTAATGGGGGGGGGGTGACAATGGTGTGAAGCATCGATCTACCATGTTGGTAATGACCAGGTCTAGGATATTTGAGCCCCTGGAGGGACTATGGATTAGTTGGTCCAGGGGGTTGGAATTTATGAATTCCAAGAACCGTTGGGCAAAGGTGTTGGTACCAGAGTAGTTTTCCCAATTAATGGCAGGGTAGTTGAAATCACACAGTATTAGGGTGTTTGGTTGTATCTTAACATTATCTAGTATGTTTAGAAAGGTGTAGTGAGAATCATGGGGCATGGTGGGGGATCTGTAGCAAGCTACAATTTGGATTGCAGTCTTACTTAGTGTTAGTTGCACCTGTAGAATTTCAGATGCATTCTGTTGGGCAACTAGTCTGGAGGTGTGAATATCCTTGGTGAATATGGGCACTCATATGCCTTTAGTGCTTTGGTCCTGGTTTGGTGGCTGAAAAGTGCGGCAAGAGTTGTAATCTGGTATTGCAGGGGTGCTCTCTGGAGCCGTGAATCAAGTCTTAGTTACTGCACAGATGTAGATGTTCTCCATTTTTAGGAGTGCCTCTAGACAGAGCATTTTGAGGTTTAGACTTCTAGCATTGAGTAGCATTACCTTCAGATTTACTAAGGATATATGCTGTGTTTGAGCCTGTAGTGGCAACTATATAAGATAAACAAATGTGAGTTCAACTATGTGTCATGTTGCAGTCTTTTCTATTTCAGAAATAAAATATGCAGAAACGTCTAAGCATGCAATTTCATACAGCAACCTGAAATTTTTTAATTAATATAAACACCGAATGTTTTTGTTAAAATGTATAACTTTTTGTTCCAGCTCATAAAAAGATATAGTCAATTAATTGTAAAATAAATAAGTATAATGCAGAAAAAAAAAGTTAAACTTCCTTTCATATGCAGTCTACTTGCTTGTAGTCAAGTTTCTATTTATGTTGTAACCGAGTATGTTATTCTTTCTTGCCTTATTGTTAATTTACATAAAACTAAAATTGTGCTTATTTACAAAATGAAGAAAACAAACATGCTTTAACATCAAGTTACTTTCCTTGTAAATAAGGATTGCAGAAATAGAAAAGGAAAATATCTTCATTGTTCCCTTATTTTTTTTCTGACTTATTTTGCTTCCATTTAAATGTATGTGCCTCTTCTAGGATATTAGTCCAATCTATTTGCTCTGTTTGTTAAAGTATTTTATTTGTTTGCAAAAATGACAAAGCCTAGTCAGGATCTTTGAAGAATTTAATCCCATTTGTAAGGAAAATCTTTAGTCTGACCAGGAATAATAAATGCCCCTATATTTGCTTAAGTTCTCTAATAAGTGAAAGGAATTGTTTTCTTTTCGTCATCACTGTTGTTCAGTAGTCATTGCCAAAATGCACAGTATTTCCATCGTATATAAATGGTGACTTAGCCCATGCAATTTTAAGTACCAATTCTTTGTCTTGAGATGAAATAAATTTCACCACTCTAGATCTCGGAGAAGAACCAGGTTTTGCAGCAGGTTTATCTAGGGACCGTGTGCTCTCTCTACCCCAAAAGAGAGAGCTTCAGGGAGATCTAAAGTCTTAGGAAGCCAGGCAGTTAATGAAGAAATCGTGTTGTTACCTTCAGGAAGTCCAAATATACGATTATTATTCCTTCAAGATCTATTTTCAAGGTCACCTACTTTAGATGACAAGATTTTATTTTGCAGCAATAAAAATCCAATGCTGTTTTCTCCTTCATTTAGCCTTCTATCCACATTAAGGGATTCTTCCATGCTAGAGATCTGATTTTTCTGTACCTGAAGAGCCTCACTAATTTGTTCCATTTGTTTGGAACAATCTTTCTTGAAATCATCAATTTTACTGTCCAATCTGTCCATATTTAATGATAATTCTTGAATACGAGACAAAAGTGAGTGAAGCTATTTCTTACATGAAGAATTCTTAACTGCTGCCTTAGTGTAACTCATGTTGCTGCCAGATACAGTGAAAGAAATTATTTTTTACACAGTTTTTGACAGGAAAACTATTAGATTTTCAATTTGTTTCTTGAAATAATCTTTTATAACACCAAGGGCTATTGAAATTTACTAGCGTGAGCTGTTTAGGATTATTCAAACAAAACATTTCCTGTCAGAAATACAACTTCCGTAGCAGAGCAGTGAAGAAGTGCTGCTATCCTTGTCCCATGCTGGCCATGTACCTCAAGAACTTTAGTTTTGATAACACATGGACATTGGACTTGAGTGTTGGTACATTTGTTCTACAGTACAAAAATAAAATAAATGATCCAAACGAACAAACTTGAAAAACTGTAGAGAAAACCAGGAGACCAAAAAAAACAAGTGTTTTAGCGCTTTCATCCACAAATTTAATACGTGAACTTCTTCAGAAACACTTACACAATAAACCCAGTTCCTTAAATACTTGACAATACAGGAAATGACCTCATGTTGATTAATTGATTTTGTTGAAAAAAAAAAAAATATATATATATATACACATAAATGTGAATAAAAAATAATGGTAAATAATCATAAATGAATATAACCCAGTTAAGGAAAGTATGTTACAGTGAAAAAAATATATATATAAATATATATGTATATATATTACTATAAACAAATAAAAATGTAAAAAAATATGATAATATAATAATGATGTAATAAAAAAATATATATATATATATAAAATATGTATATATGTATGTAGTTAATTGATATATTGTCTATACTTTAAAAAACATTTTAAATTAATAGACTCATTAAGGCCAGGCGGCTTAGCCCCCAGCGCAAGTTGCCACAGTGTCTCTTTACACTCCAAAATATTATTAAAATCTCCTCCAAAATCACTAGTGTTGATCTTGTCCAACACTGAAAACTCAAATTTCTTAAAATCCCTACAAATTGATGAATGTTTAGCCAAAGAATTGAGCCTATCTTTATTTTTTATTGCTAAATTGTGTTCATAAATTCTCCTTTTCAAAACCCTCTTGGTTTTGCCAATATAATACTGTTCACATGATACACAATTTGCAATGTATACTACATAATCTGAATTGCAATTGTAATAACCTTTAGCCCAAATCGTGTAGTTTAAAGACTTGACAAACACACAAGTACTATTGCTGATAAATCTACATTGTCTGCAATTATTACATGCATATGTACCCCTCTTGATGCTAACAGCTCTGATATTGTCCTGATGTCTAACATGATCTATCTCAAGCATAGATTTGATGTTGGTTACCCTTTTGTAGGTAAAAATAGGTTTAACCCCTAGGTTTAAACCCTAAAATACCAACCAAATCTTTGTTGCCTAACAACACCTTCCAATTACTGATGATAATGTCCTTGATGGACCACATTAAAGGAAAGGCAATGTTGTATGTGTTGAGAACACTTACATTGGTGGATCTAGAACTAACACCTACATGGTCAGACAAAAGAATAGGTTTAGCAATACCCTTTCTGAGCTTAATAACTTCCTGCTCTATGTTTTGAATCCAATCTAAGGTGTAACCTCTACATAAAAATAAAGATCTCAGGAATTCAATTTCCCTAAAAAATAAAAAATATATCATCATCTGTAGTTAGTCTACTCAGACGAATTATTTGCCCCTTTACAACACCTTTTTTCATGTGTGTAGGGTGTAAACTGTCTTTGTGTAGATACTGGTTAGCAAAAACCTCCTTCCTGTATACCTGACTGCTGAAAGTGTTGTTAACCATATCCACAGTAAGTAAAACATCAAATCTTCTTAGTTCCTTACTCTTCTAAATACTCAGACTTGACACCCCTTCCCCTCTCTCTTCCAAACGTTTTAATGCCACTCAAATAAGCACAAGGCTGTGTGATTGTGTGAACCATGCACAACGCTGGTCCTGCAGTATATACCACTGTAAAGTAACATGTCTTCAGATACATTTTAATGAACATTTCTTGCTACTATGATTTATTGTAGATGAAAGAAAAAAATGAGGAAATTTCAATAATTATTATTTTTTTTATTATAGGAGGAGACAAGTATGACAAGGATCATGTAATTATCAGACAACTTTTGGAAGGGGATAACTCCCACCTCTGGGAGATAGAGGTCTTATAACACTGCATTACTGCATGCAAACACTGTGAAAAAAAGACTATGGACAAGCAGCTAAATATGAAGGATGGCACAGAACCCATGACATTGTTTATGTACTACAAGAATGCTACAGTGCAGATTGCATTCTGCTTCACCTGAACAGCTGTATGTAGCCACCAGAAAATGTTTTCTTTTTATGTCATCTAAGAAACGAAGAATCTTCTGTGTCTGCCATAGATAAGTGATGCTAATTAATGGAGACTACATTAAGAATGACTCTCAACATTTTTTTACTTAATAAAGTGCAAAGAACTTGATGTTTAAAGATTAAAATTTGTACCAAAATAATGTGAACTCATACTTACAGACCTTTCTCAAATACTCTGGATCCAAGTACAGGGTACCAGAACATACACTGCCGTATTACCATGATATCGTTGCATGATCACAGTGGTCATACATTAGAGAGAGCTTAGTCAAACTTGTGGACAAACGTTTTGCATCATAGTACATTAGTTCAGAAAATGGAAGTTCTGCCCCTGATGTTAATAGTACCGCCCAGGGAAATATAAATATTTATCTGTTTGCCCGTTAAGACCAGTAGACCTAAAACGGAGTTGTTAGCAACATCATGTCAAGTTTCAGTTATGCAAAGTATAGGCTGCTTAAGCAACCACACATATTCACAAGTATTACTAAACTACAGTCAAGTACAATAATGGTTGTTAAATTTAAAACATCACAGTTAATGTTTTAATTCATAACCAGTGGTTTCTGTGTTCACTACACTATACAAAAAAGTTTAAAAAACATACCAAGTCCTTCTGTACTTACAGGAGGACTCGAGTTGCAAAGTTACTTGCAATACCTTCATCTGTTTCTTAGCCAAATAATCATGTATGTTATGTGAAAACAATTTGTGCATCTAGAACTAGGTTAAAAAACAGTAAAAAAAAGGTGTGTTTTTGCCTTGTATCTATGCTCTCTACATTTCCAGTGCCATGCGCATCATTCTAAGTGGATAGCATTAATTTCTGCCACACTTAAAAGTGATTTTTGGTAAGCCTTGTTCTTCCCACAGTGTATTCTATCTCTCCATAATATTATGCCACATAGCCTATCCATTTTCAGTGTCTTAAAGAGCAGTACTATGATAATGAATCTGAGTGAGTCTAGAAAAAATATTGGTAATTTTTAACAACCTGCTTTGACTGTTGTTAGTTTCAAACCCTTAAATATAATGCTAAGATCCTTTAAGCTAGATAAATGCAGTTGCTTTTGTAAATCTTTTAAATATCTTCGCTAGAAGAAAGCTATACCACTGACCACTCACTCATTCTTTAAGCTACAAGCAACAAATTTCAGATCATACATGTCCACACAGTTACTACCACAGGCCACAAGTTGTACATGGTCATGAGGCAACTTTCAAATGGAAACATAAAATTTCAAGGAAAACCATGCTGGTATGCAGAAAGACAAAATCAGAATGGGATAAGGAAAAAAAAAAATAAAAAAATAAAAGTAAATGTGATTAAAACTTGCTTTCTTTACAAGTAGGTCATATCAAAGGGAAGAACAAACAGCGCTGAGAAAAACTTTGCACTTCCATGCAGCTGTCCTACAACTAAATGATCTTTTTAAGTGCACAGCCTCTAGAAATTATGATAGCACTATGGTAATCCTGCAGCCCTTACACGGAGTAAATCCTACGTCATGTCAGCATACAATGCTACGTGCTTTACGTCTGCTGTTGCACCTATAAAACCATGTGCTGCACTTCTACAACACAAACTGCTGGCCATCAGGACTGAAACATCACAAAGTATATTAGATGCCCTCTGCAGGCAGCCTGGACATGCAAATTGACAGGATAGTATTTGAAAGCAAATGAACAAGCAGTGGACGGATCCAGTGTTATTTTACATTGGAGACACAGAAGAAAAAAAGGGAACACTTTTAGATGCACATAATATGAGCACAGCAGCAGAATATGATCTAATGAGAATGACATTTGTTCCAGTATTACCTGCGAAATAGCCAACACCCTTCTGTAGCCTGTTTGTTCTGGTTACAAAAGGATATGATTCTAATTACCAATTACAGGGATAAAATGGACAATGGCTAAGAATGTGCCAATTTTGTATTTTTATTGTTGATTTGATGTATTATTGGCTTAAAATGCAGATTTACTTTTGTTGCACCCACTTTTCTTCAATTTGAATATATTAATGAACATTATTTTTATGTATATAATATGTGACAGTAATCATAATTTAGAGAACATGTTTTACTCAGGGCTTTACTCAGTGTTGCATGTTACGGAGTATCAAAGACTAACCTGTCACCCAACCATACACCCTTCCCTGCTGTCTTACTTTATAAAAGTTAGCCATTTTTAGGCTTTAAAACAAATTATTTTTCTTAATGTGCAAAGGAGGCCATTGTGCAAGATTATGTAACTATGTGACAAACCAATCAAAATATATTTCTGCATGCATCCACCATCTCAGTCAATTGAACATACTATACGTGGTCTACATTACACAGTATTAGATAATTACAGTTACAAACTCCCCCAACCTATGGCTGCGAAACAGGTTTGGTTATGTCTGCTGTATATCTTTTTTTTATACTATTAACAATTGTGGGCAAAAACAGATCTACATAGAATGGGACCATAAATATGAAAATTAGAAAATAAGTTACGGTTTAAATTTTTAAATAATTTTATCATACATCTTGTTCTTCAAGTTCCCAAGTAATGTATGGCAAAATAAAGATATGTATAGGAAAATACCTCACACTGATTCTGTCTAGGCCTTACCCTCTGCATTCACACCAAGCACTTTCTGTTCACAATTAACTAAAGATAAGAGTATTGCTGGACATCACAGTGAAATGTGGAAGGTCTGCACTTAAGCTCAATGATGATGCATTAATCACCACCACACATCAGCAAAACTAAATTCTCATTCGCAACAAAAGTGCATTCACAGCTATAACTCATGTATCTAAATTCACAGCTGGCTAACTACAGTGCTCCTATTCTGAACTCAGCATTCTAATAAAGGCCGATTATTCTTGGGAGGACACATACACAACTACCATTTACAGCCAGACTCTTTTGTCTTAAAGGAATTACAATTTAAAGCATGTGCCAGTGAAGAAGGCATTGCAGGCACTAATTGAGCTCAGTGTTTTTACTTACTTGCAAAGATTCAGAACACCAGGACAAAGGAGACTATTATCAACCAGGTACTTCTTTATCATGTTCAGGTGGGCAAAAATGTTCAGTTACAACTTTTGGATAGTTAAATGCTCTGCTAAAAAAGTGAGGGTGGCCTAATGGTTAAGATGTTTGCCTTACAAGCACAAGGTGCAAGGTTTGAGTCTCACAAGGGATAATTGGCTAGGCTTAAAATGGCTTGCAAGGGCAGTTAGCCTAGTACTAATCTATGAACCTATGCTAGTTTTTACCAGATCAGCAATAAACCCAAATAGTTCAACAGAAGTTGATTATCAACTCTCTTGCAGCACTCCCAGTAGGCAGTCTGAATTGTTTCGGGCTTTGCAGCCATACATCACTGTGGTTAATACCATTTACTTGTACAGTTAAAATGTTACACAAATAATTCCTACTCCTTATATACATGCTTTACTGTAAAGTGCACCTTAAACTTCACTTTATTTTCTAATTTAGTGTTACCTGTACTCTGCAAATCTGTACTCAACCTTGACAAGCTTAAAAAATAGACTTCTAGCACATATGCTCATCATGTCTTTAAACTCCAAACTGAGTGTATATGGAAGCAAGGCAATATTTCCATATTATGACAGGTAAAAAATTCAAGAAAGGTATTTATTGCATTTCCTTTACTATCCCCTAGTATGCCACTGAGTAAGGCACATCTATTTTCTTTCGTTAACTTACCATTTTCTGTGATAGCCGTTTACTCCATCTATAACACAAATATCTAATGCCTTTGATGTTGATTTGGCACCCACAGAATAAGGTGTATTAGCATTAAAATGCTTCAGGTTATGGCACCACTATCCTTTCAAAATACACTTTTCCACAAGAATATTGCTACTGTAGCAGAACTAAAAGTATTATCATTTGACAAGCTCGTCTAAACAGCTTGCATATTACAATCAGGGAATGCCTTACTGACTATGGACTTCCCCCAGCAATGTTTCAGGTTAAAAGTCTTTCTACTCTAAATATATAGCTTATTATGAATACAGCCATTTCAACATTTGTTCTTTTAGTAAGACACAAGCCAACCGCCGCCGCCCCCCCCCCACACACACCATTTCATACTCTTGTTACATTTAACAGGCTCTGGCACATACCGTCAGGAGGCTAATGTGTAATGCCAGAACAAAAGTGCTTTATAATAACATTCTGCCAGGAACTCACCGACAAATGGTTATAACTGCAATGCCTACCTCACTGTACATATAGTATTAGTCCAAGCCTTTTGCATTTTCTCTGTACATGTACTTTACTTGGTATGCACCAGTTTTGTTATATTATGTCTGATTATTTTACAGCTGTTAATTTGCTATCCTTACCTGACTTTAGTTCATTTTTGTACTGACGAACTGTTATTTTTTTGTACTGTTACTCCTAAATTCACTTTCATTCCATGACATATCTGGAAATGACCAGATAACTAGCTTGACTGTGCTTTTTTTGGCAAAACATCAACAGTCTGTAAATAAAGCACTTATTTAACCAACCAAACTGCATGACTTAGAATAATTACTTTTCATGTTCGGTTTATGTTAGTGCAAACTGTGTGAAGAAAATAATAAAAAAGTAAGAAATAATCCAGACAGGTTTATTTCCCCATATCAGGAAGCACAACTAATACAATGATGTTATCCATGGGATTTTATAAGTGATACTGACCAAATGAAGAACAATTTCACTAGCTACAGACCAGGCTTTGTGAAGGAATATGGTGGACATGATTGTTCCTGCAGTTTGCCAAAGTTCATAAGTCAGGATTACAGACATTTTGCACAATCTGAATTCCTTGATTCCATTATACAACTTCAAGTAAACTCTCCCCCCACAGTGAGAGCACAAAGTTTTCTTTTTCTTTATCTAAGCTGAGTTTCAGGTCTCTGACGAGAACACTTTGATTACTCCAAAGCTGCTTCAGTGCATCCATGTGAGACAAAGGGAAGCGCAGTCCACAACCCTGTAAGGGGAATAAAAAGAGACATTATAGCATTGCTGCATCAATTATCTTTATTAAATCTACAGATTTTTACATCTGATTTGTTGATTATTGACAAAACAACACAGCTTATATGCCAAATCATTATGCATGCCTGGCAGCACAAAGAAATAAGGCTTTGAGAAGTTAAGGAACTGCTTCCTGTACCCCCATGGTACAGGACTTGATTTCTTCCACCTCCATCTGCTTACTGTGCAACTCTAAGTAAGTCACTTAACCAAACAAGGCTCCTATATCTCCTTTACAAAGAGGGGACACTTGCATCCTGTGGGCCGACCTGGTTAAAAAAATGGATAAAATAAAAAAAAATGGACTGGCATTCCCTTCTCCTTATCTGTGATAGTCCTGATGTACAACACTACTCACAAAGGCAGGTGAAAATGCAAACAGAATTCAACCTTGGAAGTCTGTAGGTACCACTCTGTTAGCAATTCCTGAGCAGGCAATGGGATACAAGGTTTCATCTATAGTAAAACTACACTTGCCAAACACCAAGTCACCTGAAAAAAAACTGTCAGTGTCAATAAGTGTGTACTGATTGCTCAGGATCCCCTTACTCCTTTTCCAATGAAAAACACTAGCAGTAAATCTCTAAGGGATGCTGTTGGCAGACCTGTATTATTAGATCTGTCTAGTACAGGTAATGCTGAAGGTGAGTACATACACACACAAACACACCATACAGAAGTGACTTTTTTTTTGTCCAAAGAGGTCTGGTAAGAGGGGGCTCTAACTTAGTGAGTCTGGAATTTGATTACTGGAATTCAAACAAATGCAAGCTATTGTGACATGCTTGTGAGACTGTGGACTACAACATTACAATGCCCAGCAATAACAACAGGTTTAGCTTTAACATTATGATACTGCCTGCAGGCATGAACTATATGGGGAGCATGGAAGTTTCAGTTATGGATGAGGCTTTGAAGCAGTTTATAGATTTTTTCCCCCTACAAAGGTAAACTGATTTACTGCCGACCTCCTTCCTTTACCCAGATTATCACACAGGGAGGTCACATTAGTTAGTACATTAAATAGTGAAATATATGATCTGACCTTTCATAATGCTGCATCTCATATTTATTTGTGGGAAGAAGGAGGTCAAACCAGAATACTTTGCAAAGGGCAGGTATCATCTGGGGCATCTAGGCGATAGGCTGGATGTTTCAACAGTCATCAAATTAGTGAAATCTTTTTTATTTTAAACTCAAAAAGGGATAAGATCTGTTCAATCTGCACTGTACTGTATTAACCACAGCAAGACAAATTAATTGTACTGCATTGTTTCGCATGAAAAGGCTGATGTTTCACTGATTACAAACTTTTTACACTGACAAACTTTTTCTTTCTGTTAAGAGCTACACTTGTAAACACAATAATGGAAAAGTAACAATTAGTGGAAGCGGTGGTCTTGTTACTGTAACAAATTGCAATCTTCTGGTCTAGTTAACAATATGGGTAAAAATACCAGTCCTTAAATAAATAAATGTGTGCTTCTCTACATTTCTCCCAAAACCTGGACAACAGTCACAAGCTTCTACAGCACCAGTTTAACTCAGGTCAGCATGTGTTTATGGATGTTGCAGTGCTTTTTTTTTTTTTTTTTTTAAAAGAATCAAAACTGAACACAAACTCCCCTAGCACAGATTGGATAACTTAGGATGAGGAACTGCATTATCTCGGATTTTATGGATCTTCCAACTTGCAACATGTTCTGTTACTTAGAGGTGCTATAACCTGGTATTCACTATTAAAAAAAAAAAAAAAAAAAAAAACTACTGCAAAATTTAGGTAATAAATGATCAACATTTTTAAAGAGCTGGAATAACAAAATCAGTAATAATTGCCAATGAAGGCTTCTTTTAACAACCTTTAACTTCCTATATAACAGCTACACCCTCGACAAACTACTCCAGTGTGGGAAATGAAGGCTATTAAGTCATACAATTGAAAAAAAGTGCATCTTCTGTAGTAAGCCCCCATAAGAACAAACAACTTAAATGTACTTCATAATAAAAAGGGTCATTTTTTGAAGATATACAGAAGATTTTCTTCAATCAACTGTAAGGAAAGATTTTAAAAATCCTCCAGAACTCCAGCTATAGCCATTAATATAAGCGAGGCACTCCAAGTGGAATTTAGCCACCAACGTTTTAGATAATAGGGTCTGCTTACCAGCTTGTACACAAGGGCAAGCCTGTAGAAGACTTTAAAATGGCTAACATATTGCTTAATTTACTTTGTACGTCACAGGTAACCAAACTTATAGCTCTCAATGGAACAGACTATCTTAATTTCACAAAATATTTGGGTAATAAATAGCCCTTAGAGACTTGAAAGCTAATATTGCTGTAGGTTCACATGGGATATCTGGCATCTTTAGCATGAAATTGACGGAAAACTATTTCCGGTCTTCATTCCTCTGTATCAGTTTACATTATAATCAGGTTTAATCTTCAACTACTGAAGGTCAGCTGCTGTACAATATACAAAATGTGGTGATATTAAGATCGTGGTAGCTGTAGACCTATAAACATAACCCGAATCAGTGGAAAGTTTTTTTTTTGTTTTTTTTTTGACAAGGTCTTGTTAAAATTCCTTTCAGCTGATCTGACTTCAACAAACCTTATCCAGCAGCATGATAATATACCAGAAGTCACTGAATTTAGTCTCCTTGGAAATGTTATTTATCTAGACCTGATGAAGCCCTCTGATACCATTCCCTCATCATAACATTATTAATCAACTATCAGATTTAATGAATATCCTTATAATAACCAGAGCTTTAGCAACTGGCTCACAAACTGGACTTTCCCTGTCAAAGTTAGAGATAACCTGTCCTTACCTAGTGCTGTAACCTACAAAGTCCCAAAGGTATCTGTCCTTGGGTCTTATCTGCTTCACTTGCTCATAATTACTGCTTCCTTGCACCACTGCACAGTTCTCAAAATTGGCTGATGACACAAAGATAGCACTACCAGTTGCTGGTTTTAATGACCAGCAGTTACTATCGTCTCAAAAATACTACATGGGTCAAATATATACAACATTCAGCTTTAGTATTAAAAGCGTCCAGCTATTTACTCATTTTGGTAAAGACAACTTAAAAATTCACATCTATTCAATGCTGACCTCCTGACATCAATTGTTTATTACACAGGCTTGGATTATACTGCTCTTAAACTTCCTACTTGCCATCCATGTTCAACATATCTACAAAAAAAGCGAATGGAACCAAGAGTTTAATTTTATGCACCATTTTTCAGGATCTGTGGATGTTTTGATACCAATCTGCAGTTTTCTAATAAGGCTCCATATTAAAGGCAGGGCTTCACTTTATATATACTCTACAGCTACCAAGCAATCAGAAAGTACAGTTGTGTACACTTACCATAAATGCAGATGTTCGAGTGTATTCACTGTTGCAGTCATCACCTGTGGGTTATCCCTACTGTTGTAGCCCTCAGCAAGCCCAAATACCAGAGTCGATGTTTTTTATCACCTGCTGTCACTTGTAGACTGAAGTCAGGTCGTCAGTGCTATAAAGCAAGGCAGCTGACACCATTATATCAGGTTTTCTTGCCCTAACCAGTCAGAAGCCCAAGGAAATATGGCAAAGTAGTCCTGGTGGTTAAAAACCACCCTAAGAAGCTTATGTCTCCCTAAGGAAAGAGGATATAAGGGTGAAGGAGGGGAGGAAACCAGGACTGCGACATTAAATACACTTGAACATCTATATTATGTTCTTTGTGTTTCACTGTTGCAGTCATCACCTGTGGGAGGATTCCCAAAGCTGTGGAGGGGGGAATGGAAGGATTAGAAACCTAGGCATGGGTAAGCAAGTCCTGTAGAACTGCAGAGGAAAACCCTGCCCTAGCCTTAGAAAAGAGAGGAAGGTGGTAATGTTTTGTAAAGGTATGGACCTCAGTCCAGGTGGCAGCTTCCAAGATGTCCCCGGTGGGAACTCCTGTGAGGAATGCTGTGGAAGTGGAGGCTGCCCTAGTGGAATGGGTATGAACGGACTTAGGGGGTGATTTTCCATGTAATCTGTAGCAGAAATGGATACAGTGTGATACACATTTGGAAATGGTTTGCTTGGAAATGGGCTTCCCCTCTGCCCCTTGGGCAAAGCTGAAAAGAAGTCGGTCCGTTTTCCTGAAGGGTTTAGTACGGTCCAGGTAGTATCTGAGCTGTCTGTGCACATCTAGTGAGTGCAGAATTCTTTCTCCCTTGTTTTGAGGGTTAGGGAAGAAGGTGGGCAGATGAATGGGCTGGTTGAGAGTCACATTAGATACCACCTTGGGCATAAAGGTCGAGTTAGTCCTAGGACAGACCCTGCCTGCATGGAAAATGATGAAGGGCTCAATGGTCATCAGTGCCTGAAGTTCTGAAACCCTTCTGGCTGAGGTGATAGCTAGTAAGAAAGCAGCCTTCCAGGAGAGGTATTTCAGTTCTGTTGAAGCAGCAGGTTCGAAGGGTGGTAACGTTAGTTTTCAAAAACATAATTCAGGTCCCAGGCTGGCGTGGGTGGCCTTTTGGGAGGTCTGATATTAGAAGCTCCTCTTAGGAACTGTTTAATCAAAGGATGTGAGAACAGGGGCTGGTCTGTATCGAAATTAACTGAAATGGCTGAGGTGTGGATTTTAACAGAAGAGAAGGAGAGGCCACTAATGAGTAACTCAGCTAGATAGTCCAGGATAAGAGGGACAGAAGGTTGTGAGGAACTGACCCCTCTGGACTGGCTCTCGGAGCAGAACCTTTCCATTTGCCTGCGTAAGATTTTCTGGTGCTGGGCTTTCTGGCCTCTGTGATAATGTCTAGGACCTGTTTGCTTAACAGGTGCCCCTTGCTTAACTTTAGAGCATTAGCCATGCTGTCAGTTTGAGAGAATGGAAGTCTGGGTGCAGCATTTCCCCCCCATCCCCCCACCCACTTGAGTCAAGAGGACTGGGATCAGGGGAAGCTGCCTGGGAGGCTGTGATGTCAGGCTGCGCAATAAGGGATACCAATGCTATCGGGGCCAGTCTGGAGCAATGAGGATGGCCTCTGGTCCCTCCTCCCTTATCTTGATCAGTACCTTGGGAATAAGAGGCAGAGAAGGGAATGTGTACACAAAGAGGGAGTTCCAGGGGAAGGTCAAGGCATCCACCTTCCACGCTAGGTGGTGATACTACCTGGTACAGAATTTCTTTAGCTGGTGGTTGAGGTGCGAAGCAAATAGATCCACCTCCAGATTTCCCCACTGCTGAGTGACTTGCAAAAAGATATTTCTGTGGAGCTGCCATTCGTGAGGGTCTAGTAAGTTTCTGCTTAAGTGGTCTGCCAGGGTGTTGTTGATCCCTGGTAGGCATTGGGTTATTAGGTGTAATCCCATGGAGGAGGTGAGGCAGTCAGCCAGAGGTTCATTGCTAGCCTGCACAGAGGGTAAGACTGGGTCCCTCCCCGTTTGTTGATGTACCACATGACTGTGGTGTTGTCTGTTTTGATAAAGAGAACCTCTGGCCTGAGATAGGGTTGGAAGGATGTCAGAACCTTTTATACCGCCATCATTTCCTTCTGGTTGATATGTATGGAAGGTGCTGGGCATCCCAAAGACCTTGGGTGCACCTGCCTGCTAGGTAAGCGCCCAGAGCAATATCTGAGGTGTCAGTGGTGATGGTTTGCCCGGTAGGGCAGAGGATGAAGGGGAGACCCTTGTTCTTGGCACAGACCCCTGCCCACCAGAGAAACTCGGCCATTATACAGGGGATCAGAGGGAGAGAGGTCTCTTAAGAGGCTGTGAGTGTTGACACCAAAGGTTCTTTAGATACCACTGAAACTTTCTCATGTGAAGCCTGGCCAGAGGCTTTAGAAGGATGCAAGATGCCATATTCCCAAGGCTCGCAGGAACTTCCTTGCCATGAGGTGAATTTTGGATGCCAGCTGGGTAAAGTAGGGAGGCAGGAAGCTCTGCTTTTCTGGGAATAGGAAGGTCATTTGGGATGCTGTGTCCAGCAGTGCTCCCAAGAAAATGATCCTCCTGCAGGGTGTTTGCTTTGATTTCTTCTCAGTGATGGTGAACCCTAAGGAAGTTAGGAGGGTTTTGACAAAGCGGAGGTCCTGGAGCAGCTTTTCTTTGCACTCTGCCTGAATGAGACAGTCGTCCAGATAAAGGTAAATCTGTGTATTTCTCTGTCTGCAAAATGCTATGGCTGGGGCAAAACATTTGGCGAATACCCTGGGAGCAGTAGATAAGCCAAAGGGAAGCGCAGAGAAAAGTGTTGTAAGCCTGCTCTGAAGCACAGGAATTTCCTGCAGGATTCCCTTATGGGGATGTGGAGGTAGGCATCCTTTAGGTCTGGGGTCATTAACCAGGCATTTCTTGTCAGCATATGCAGAAGCTGCTGCAAAATCAGCATTTTGAATTTGGGGACCACCAGGGAGGTGTTCAGAATGGATAGATCCAGGATGGGGTGCCAAGTGCCCTCCTTTCTGGGAACAAGGAATAGCCTGGAATAAAAGCCTTTGCCTGTTTGATCTGTGGGAACAGGTTCTACTGCCCCTGGGATATGACAGTTTGGACTTGTTTTAATGCCTCTGCTCACTGACTTGGAGAGAAGTCTGGGTACCCTGTGGAAATTGGGAATTCTTTGAAAGTGAATTTGTATCCCTGAAAAATTATCTTTTAAGACCCATTAGTCCTTTGTTATAGACAGCCAATTTTCTTTACAGAGGAACAGGCTTCCTCCTGGCTTTTGGTGGGTTAAAGGAGGGCAGAGGGGGGAGTGGGAGTCACTGAGAGTTTTTGCCATAGAGGGATGGCTTAGAACTCCCTGCCTTTGGGGCAGAAGTGGTCCACTGTTTGGTTCTCTGCTGTCCCTGGGACAGGGGTCTGAGTGGTCTGTCCCTGAGGGGCTTACCTTGCCCCTGTCTGCTAGGTGCAGGGAAAGACCAGTGCTTAGAGGGAAAATTCCTGATGAATCTAGGAGGTTGAACCTGAAAGAAATCTTTTCCTGTTTGCATTGATTTTGCTTTGTCTTCCAACTTTTTAAGCACCTCTTCTGCTTTTTCTCCAAACAAGCTGTCTTTATCCAAGGGTGCATCAATTAATTTAGACTTGACATGATCAGGGAGTGGTTGTTCCTTTGATCATGCATGTCTCCTAATGACAGATCCAGACACTGCTGTCCTGCTTGAGGCTTCTAGTGCATCACATCCACAGTGTAAGAGTGTTTTGCCACTTGACAAGTAGAGTGCAGTAAATCTGCTAACTCTTTAGAACTGGCACACTCAGGAAAGGCAGAAATATTTTGCTTTTAATAGTTCCAAAGTGTGTGGCTGATGTTTTAACATATGGAACTGACAGTTGAGTGCTCTGATAGCCAAGGTTGTAGAAGGGTATACTTTTTTTACCCAATCTGTCCAGAGCTCTGGCATGCTTGTCAGAAGGAGTAGGATTCTTTGCAGAACTAGCCCTAGCTCCTTTAGGTCCCTGTGTGATGACCTCAGAGTCTGCAGCAGGATTTTTGTACAAGTATTTGTGAGAATCCAGTACTCTGTAATACCGGTCAGGTTTACTGGGAGTAAGTGGGAGGGCATCAGAGGCTAAGCTGGATTAATGGGAAACATCATCCACCACTTCTAAGATAGGGGGGATGGCCAGGGGTCTGTGCTGGGGCAGGTCTAGAAACTCTCCTAGCCTTTTCTTAGACTGAGGAAGTCCTGAGATTCCCAGTGGAAATGTTACCTGAGGGTGTGAAGCGTTTCCCCAAAGGAAAAGTCTTCTGGTGGGGAGGCAGAAGGAATGGATTCCTCTGCATCTGAATCCTCATAAGTAGTCAGAGGAAGTTGTTCCTCCTCAGAATCCTGCTCCATCATTAGTTCAGGAGAAGGGTGTCTTTTCCTTTTAGAAGTTGTGGACTGCCCTTGATAAGGGAGATGAGATCCTATACCATCTTAAGCATTTGGGCTTGGGGTGGTGGAGCAGGAGTAAGATGGTGACTAGAGGAAGATTTTCTAGGAGTGGCCTGGCTTCTATGTCTAAGAGTATCCATTGGTCTGAGAGAAACTGTAGTCGGATGAGAAGACGTTTTTTGTCTAGAATCGGTAGTGCGAAAGGCCTCCTCGAAAGCCTGTGCCTGCATCCCGGCTCTGGACCCAACCAAGGCAGAGACAATCAAAGGGTCTCAGTAAAGGCCTGCATAGATATTGTATCGGGCATCAGGGGCTGTGAAAGCACCTCACTGAATTCCGGAGAACTGATGACCTGCTTAGTGGTAGAATCGTCGGAAAGTTTAGTCTTGTGTGGTCTGTCTATCTTTATCCCTACGTTTTTCGGAATGTGTACCGATTTGTTGGCTGATGGATGCCAGTTTTGAAGATGGAGGATAATTCTTGTCTACAATAAGAGCTCTACGACGAATGGCTATCGCATTAAAGAGGGCACAGAACTGGCAATGGGGGACGCGTGGTCTGGGCCTAAATAAGTGACACAGTATGAATGGAAGTCTCAGTGTGGGATCTGCTTTCCACAGGCGAGACAATTGTTCTTTTTTGGACATTAGTTAGTGCAAGAAAAAAGTATCCCCAATGGGGTACTTAGCTTTAGACGTTTTCAGCTGTAATTCTCACTCTGGTAGCAACCGACAGGAACACTTGTGAACTGTTTCTGCTACGGGCTCCACGGCAAGAAAGACTGATGTAATGGCGTCAGCTGCCTTGCTTTATAGCAACTGATTACCTGACATCAGTCTACAACCGATAGCAAGATCCGCGGTGGTGGTGCTGCGGTAGCGTTGTCACCTCACGGTAAGACGCTGTCCAGTTTGATTCTCAGCTAGAGCGTCTTCTGCGTGGAGACATGCATGAATGGGCGTACCTTTGTTGAAGGTTGTGCGTCAGGGCTGGCAACTCGGCATGTAAAAATCAACTGCAATCATTAGCGGACCGGAGTTCCGCTGTGGCGACCCCTAACCGGGAAAAGCCGAAAGACACAAGTCTACAAGCGAAAGCAGCTGACACAGAAAAATATTGACTCTGGTATTCGGGCCAGCCGAGGGCTACCACAGCAGGGATAACCCACAGGCAATGACTGCAACAGTGAAACACGAATAATATCTTGTTCAGCATGTGTTCACTAAAATGATAATCAGCATGAGAACGCTAAGTTACATGACCCACCATAGTATCACTGATTCTAGTTTCTATACACAACAGACTAATGGGGGGGGCTTAAGATCCTTTACTGTAGGAAAATTAACACTCTGTTCACTGTAGTACTTTTCCAGCACTCAAAATAACCCATTTCCGCATATCAAAAGTATAAAAACTAAGATTATTAGTAAGGCATATGATATTAAAGCAGCAAGAAAGAGAAATTATCTTTACAAAGTCAGATTAGCCAAGTCTGTAACTAACTTGAAAAACGTATGCCTACTATGGTTCTTTCAAAATGTATCACCTACAAATTGGACAAACTCTTTTACAGCCCATTCTATTACTGTCAGTCCAAAAACCAAACTTTCCAACTTGCTCTTTATCAAACAATTATAGGAATTTGTTGATCTTCATGGGGTTTTCGGATTAGTAGAAGGCTTTGTTAATGATCTATGGGCTCTCTATTCCCAGTGAGAGTCTCCCTCACAAATTCTATGCCTTTGGTAACCATGTAGACAAGAAACTCGCCACATTAACCAATATATTTTCAGGTAGTCCAAAAATTCTAATTTTATTTCTCCTGCAATAATTTTAAAGACCTCTTCTTTTCCCAACTGTTTGTCTGCATGCACTTCCTGCTCTTTAACACTTCCACCTACATTATTTAAAGAAGTCTTAACGCTCTTAATTGTTTTTAAAGATGTAACTGCAAGGACAATGTAGGGAGTTCTGTCTGATGTGAAAAGTATTCAGTACTTTTCATTTTGGTTGAAACTCTGCCACTTAATTCCTGTAAAGAGCAAATAAAGTACAGTTTTGTACCTACTATAAATGTAGATGTTCGAGTGTTCACCCTGCTGCAGTCATCACACTTGGGTTATCCTGTCGTCAGGCGGTCCCGCAGTCGGCCGGAATTCCAAAGTCTTGGTCCGGCGTCAGTTGCTGTCGCCTCTTCCCTGACGTCAGTGCTCCAGGGGTATATATAATGCAACCTATGCCATTTTCTTCAGTTTTTCTGGCCCCAGATGTCAGGTGCCCCCAAAAAGGTGGCCAGAAATGAGTACCAAAAGGAGTAACCACAGCACAAACACAAAATCCCTTCAGCTATAAGCAAATACATCAGTAAGGCATAGAAGAGATTTAGCCAGTAGATCAGAGGGGATGGAGGGGGGGTAACCTGGACTGCAGCAGGGTGAACACTCGAACATCTACATTTATGGTAGGTACAACACTGTACTATGTTCATCGTGTTACCCTGCTGCAGTCATCACACTTGGGTTGAATCCCAAAGCTAAGGTAGGGGGGAGGTATCATAGAGGGTTAGTGGAGGCTATAAGACCCCGCAGAACTGCAGTGGCGAAGCCCGCCCTGGACTTAGAGTAAAGAGGTAAGTGATAGTGTTTGGTAAAGGTGTGTACTGAACTCCAAATTGCAGCTTCTAAAATTTCCTTGGTTGGAACCCCCCTGAGAAAGGCTGTAGAGGTAGCTGTTGCCCTGGTAGAGTGGGATCTAATGGTAGCAGGAACTGGTTTCCCATGATGGGTATAGCAGAAAAGTATGCAATGACCTATCCATTTAGAAATGGTTTGCTTTGATATAGCCTTCCCTTGAGAAGCTGTAGCATAGGATACAAAGAGCTGGTCAGATTTTCTGAAAGCCTGTTTTGTCCAAATAGTAACGAAGCTGCCTGTGTCCAAGGAATGCAGGAGTCTCCCACCTTTGTTCTGTGGATTGGGGAAGAAGGTGAGTAAGTGGATGGTTTGATTTAAAGCTACACTGGAAACCACCTTAGGCATAAAGGAAGGATTAGTTCGTAGAGAAACTCTGTCTTGATGAAAAACGAGGAAAGGTTCCACTGCCATTAGTGCCTGTAGCTCTGAGACACTTCTAGCTGAAGTTATTGCTAGGAGCAGGGCAGTCTTCCATGACAGGAACTGTAGATCTGCACAGAAAGCTGGTTCAAAGGGAGGTAGCGTTAGTTTTTCCAGAACAAAACTGAGGTCCCATGTTGGTGTAGGAGCTCTCCTAGGTGGTCTAATGTTTTTTGCCCCTCTGAGGAACTGCCTTAGAAGAGGATGTGAAAATAAAGGTGGATCCATGTTGTAGTGAGCTGAAATAGCCGAAGCATGGATTTTAATTGAGGAAAAGGAAAGTCCTTTGTGCAACATCTTAGCTAAATACTGTAGAATGTGAGGCATGTGAGGCTGAATTGCGTCTTGGCCTTTAGCTTGGTTCCAGGCACAAAACCTTTTCCATTTGTCCGAATAAGCCTTCCTGGTGCTTGGCCTCCTGGCTTCCAGAATAACATCCAGAACTGCTTGTGAAAGAGGTGCTGGTTGGATGTTTAGATAATTTGCCATGCAGCCAGATTTAAAGTTTTGAGCTGGCTGTGAAGAATCTGATTGTTTTGTTGTGTGAGCAAATGGGGGATTTGAGGCAATATCCATGGTGGGCTGTGGGCCATATATTTCAATAGCAGATACCAGTACTGGCGTGGCCAGTCTGGGGCTATGAGAATCAGTCGTGGTCTCTCCTTTTTGACTTTCAAAAGAACCTTTGTGAGGAGAGGCAATGGTGGGAAGGCATATACTGTCAGGTTTTTCCAACTGAAAGAGAGAGAGTCCACTTTCCAAGCTTGATGGTGAAATGTCCTTGTACAAAATTTTGTCAGTTGATAGTTTTGAGGCCTGGCGAACAGGTCTATGTCTGGAAGGCCCCATTTTTGAGTTATCATTGCAAATATTTGTGGATCTAGTTTCCACTCGTGGGGATCCTTGATGTTTCTGCTGAGGTAGTCTGCCAATGTGTTTTTCTGTCCTGGCAGGAATTGAGCTTGTAACTGGACTTGGTAGGCCAGAGCTGTGTTCCATAAGGTCATTGCTTGCCTGCATAGAGGGTAAGAATGCGTACCCCCTTGTTTGTTTATGTACCACATTACTGTGGTGTTGTCTGTCTTTATTGCAAGTTGTCCTGGATGTAATAGATCCTTGAAGGCTGTCAGAGCTTTCTGTACAGCTAGCATCTCTTTTTGATTTATGTGCAGATTTCTTTGATCTGCAGTCCATAGGCCTTGAATGCATTGTCCTGCCATGTGTGCCCACCCAGGCGTAGTTTGAAGCATCTGTTGTGATAGTTTGCCTGGCTGGGGGCAAGGTGAAAGGCTGACCCTTGAGGTGACATGCCTGTGACCACCATAGAAATTCCTGTTGTAGGCAGGGAATGAGAGATATCATTGTGTTCAAGCTGTGGCTGTGTTGAGACCATATGCTTTTTAGGTACCACTGTAATTTCCTCATATGCAGCTTTGCAAATGGTATTATTAGTATGCAAGATGCCATGAAGCCCAAAGCCTGCAGAATTTTTCTTGCAGTTAATTGGGTCTTTGTTGCCATTGTCTTGAAATATTGAGTCAGTTGTAGTTGCTTGTCTGGCGTAAGATAAGCCTTCTGGGCCGTTGTATTCAAGCTGGCACCCAGGAATGTCATTTTTTGTGAGGGTACTAGTTTTGACTTCTTTTTGTTTACTGTGTACCCCAGGCAGTTTAGTAGATGCTTTACAAAGGCCAGATGATGTAAGAGAATGTCTTTGCTTTCTGCTTGGATGAGGCAGTCATCCAGGTATGGATATATTTGAATTCCTCTTTGTCTGCAGTATGTAATTACTGGTGCCAGGCATTTTGTGAAAACTCAGGGCGCAGTAGATAAGCCAAAGGGCAGTGCAGAGAATTGGTAATGGGTTGAACCTGCAATGAAACGGAGGTATCTTCTGCAACTTTGTCTGATAGGGACATGCAGGTATGCCTCCTTGAGGTCCAACGTAACTAGCCATGCTTCCTTGCCCAACATGGGAAGTAGCTGCTGTAGTGTTAGCATCTTGAATTTGGGTACTTGTAGGTAAGTGTTTAGAATTGAAAGGTCCAGAATTGGTCTCCAGGCATTGTCCTTTCTGGGCACTAGAAAGAGTCTTGAAAAAAATCCTTGGCCTTGCTCTCGAGTAGGTACCAGTTGAATGGCTCTCATGTCCATGAGAGCTGTAATTTGCTTTTGTGCCTCTGCCCATTGATTTTATGGCAGGTTTGGCATTCCTCTTTTCATTAGCAAGGTGTGAAAGTGGAATCTGTATCCTCGTAAGATTATGTCTAGGACCCATTTGTCCTTTGTGACAATGTGCCAGTTGTCTGCAAAAAGTGCGAGTTTTCCCCCCAAGGGGGCTGCCAAGAGAGTATTGCTTGGCCAGATGACGTGCAAGTCATTGAGTTTGCCTTCTGGTGGTTTGAAACACGTCTTCTCCTCCCTTCTGTGTTGTAGAGCCCCATTGGCTAGGTTTATACTGGGCTTGTGGTTGTCCTCTGCCTCTTGGGCATCTGTATTTACCCCTCTGTGGTCTGTCAGTGGCTGGAAAGGACCAATTTTTTGTTGGCCAGTTTCTGCTGAAGCGAGGGGGTTGTACTTGTAGGAAATCTTTGACTGTCTGCATAGATTTTGCCTTATCTTCCATTTTCTTTAAAACTTCTTCTGCTTTAACTCCAAAAAGAACATCTTGCTGTAAGGGAGCATCTAGTAGTTTTGCTTTAACATGATCAAGCAGAGTTTTTTCCTTTAACCAAGCATGCCTACGTATAACAGACCCAGTGACAGCTGCTCTGCAGGAGGCCGCCAAATAATCAAACCCACATTGTAAGGTATGTTTGCCCACCTGCTCAGTGGCGTGCAACAGATCCTGTACTTCTTTCAATTCAGATTGTTGTGGGAGAGAGGTTATTCTTTGCTTTAACTGAGAGATTAACTGAGAGATTAGAAATTGCTGATACTTAAGCATGTGAAATTGACAATTCAGTGCCCTCATAGCTAGTGTGGCTGAGGTGTAAACCTTTTTCCCCCACCCGTCTAGTGCTCTGGAATCTCTCTCGGAAGGTACTGGGTTTTTAGCCATAGAAGCCTTAGCTCCCTTGGGACCCTGTGAGATAGTCTCTGGGTCAGCTACAGGGCTTTTGTAAAGAAATTTGTGGGAATCAGGCACTCTATAGTATCAGTCTGGCTTAGCCGGAGCAGGCGGTAGAGAGTCTGGGTTGAAACTGGATTCTAAATAGACATCATCCACAATGTCCAAAACTGGTGGAATGGCAAGTGGTCTGTGTTGGGGGAGTAAAATAAATTCTCTGAGCCTTTTCTTTGAATCAGAGTAGTCCTGACCTTCCCAGTGAAAATGTTCCCTCATAGTGTGTAAAGTTTCCCCAAAGGAGTAGTCTTCAGGAGGAGAAGCTGAGGGAATAGAGTCCTCAGCATCAGAATCTTAATAAGGAGAGAAGGAGTAGTCCTGGTCCTCAGAGGAGTCTGAAGAAATGGACATTTGCTCAGAGGATGCATAATCTTCCTCTTGTCTAGGCCTTTTGTCAGGAGGGGGCTGGGAACCCCTGATTAAAGAAATCAAATCTTCAGCCATTTTGAGCATCTGTTTCTTAGGCATGGGGCCTTGAACAGGAGACTGAAGTGCAGTCCTTTTAGATTTAGAAGGAGTCTTCGACTTAGAAAACGTTTTAATGGTGATAGTCGTCGGTCTGAAAACGCCTTCAGAAACCGATGGCGTTTCTGTAGTACCGACGTCTTTTGTAGCAAAGTCGTCGGACGGGCCTGAAGTAAAAGGCTGCGTCGGCCTGGTACATACCATCAAAATTTCCGTAGCAGTCTCGGGTTCCAGATCTGCGGTAGTCAGAGGCTGCGTCGGAGCCTCACTGAGGACCGGAGACTGGATCGGCCGAGGCCTCGGAATCTGGCTTAGGCCTGGGCTGTCTGTCCTTATCCCTGCGTTTTTTGTGCACGCTGGTAGTCGGTTGCTCCGACGGCATGGTGTAGTTAAATTTCCTACCGTAGTGTTGTGCGAAATCAAAGCGTCTTTTAATAGTACGTTTATTAAACCTAGCACAAAACCGACAAGAAGTGACGTTGTGGTCTGGGCCTAGGCAAGGTATGCAATAAGAATGAAAATCCTTATGAGGTATTTGCTTCCCACAAGAAATACAATTGTTAACTTTTTCTGACATCGGTCTGAGGCAAGAAAAGTTTCCCCAATGGGGTACTTAGCTTTATAGAAGACTTTGGTCTGAAATTTGAATTCGAAAATCTCAGGAGTCGGCCGACCGGCACTTGCGAACTGCTTTTGCTTCGGGCACCGCGCGGCAAGAAAGACTGAGGAAAATGGCGTCGGTTACATTATATATACCCCTGGCGCACTGACGTCAGGGAAGAGGCGACAGCAACCGACGCCGGACCAAGACTTTGGAATTCCGGCCGACTGCGGGACCGCCTGACGACAGGATAACCCAATTGTGATGACTGCAGCAGGGTAACACGATGAACATCCTGTTATTTATAAATCTTTAAGTAAATATCAGATAGACATCACTGCAGTGTTCATGCCCAGTCTTGACAGGGAGACAAAATCTGTACAGGAAAGAAGACTAACATGGCCAGCTCTGGTGGAATAGGGAAATAAAGCCCTGACAATGGTTTGGGTGCACGAGTTTAATTATCAAGACGAGCGCCTGCAAGGCTGGCAGGGGAGTATTGGAGTAAACATCCACAGCAGTCTTGCCCATCCTAGTGGAGAGGGAGAGAACTCTGGCTTGCTGCTTGAATGAGAATTAGAAAGAGAACAAAGTTTTCCACCTGTAGAACATGATTTGTTGAGCCCATGTTGTCACTATGCATATGCACTGGCTGTGGAAGTCAGCATGCGGAGATATGCTTCCAGCAGCAAAGCAACATTGGTCGAGCTGTGGGGAAGCTGGCCTGCTCCTTACGACCAGACTTTTCCTACTGGGGGAATGAAAGAGTAGATCAAGCATTGTGGACAGGAACATATGGTTTGGAAGACTTTCTCCTAGCCCATGGATGGATGCCTGACTATTGCTCCCAGTGGGGAATGTGTCAACTTGGTACAAGGAATGGAAAAAAATAAAGAAAAGAATACATATAAGTGAAACTAGAGTAAAACATACACAGAAATGAAGGAACTAAACTATCATATCAAAGCACATATAACCAGCTGCTCAGACTATGGTCCCTTGAATGAAATCTAAGTTTGCTTAATTCTTTTTGTGTTGATCTCTTTGTTATAACACTTTCTAAAAATATTTTAACAAATACACGCAGAAAAAAAAAATAAATAATAAAACTGATGCTTCACTGACATACAGAAGACTTGTTTCCAATATAGACATACTGTAAACATGCTACAAAAAAAAAATACAGTAAAGAAAGAAAAAGGTAACAAGTCAAGTATTAAGACAAAGCATGCCAGACAGTGAAGTGATAGATTAGCGTGTAAATCCAGGTAATACAGATCTCTGGTAGAACAAAGTGTATTGTTTACTTATTTTACATTTGTTAACCGGGCTAGTCCAGCTGGATATATTTCCATTTTCAGTAGAGGCCTGGGGAGAAAAGCTCCATTTGTAACAGAAATCTACTAACACAAATATATCATACATACTTATACAAATAAAGGACATTACATTATTAAGTAGTAAGTACTAGTGAGAGGAAAATTGCATTGAATACCTATATACTTACAGGCTAGGGTAAGTCACTTTACAGTATATCTGTGGTAATATACAGAAAATGTGAAAATGTACATTTATGTCCAAGTTATTTAATTTACAAGTGATAGTTACTACTTACAGAAGGGTAAAGTAATATTGATTAGTGAGAGGAGGCAGTATAGAAATAGCAGTAGTGAAGGCAAGGATTAGTCAGGGTTGCAATAGGGGCATAACCAGTGTGTTTTAAGATGTTTCTTGAGCCTTTATTTAAAGAGTGGGAGGGAAGGTTGTAATGTTAGATCAGGTGGCAGAAGGTTCCAGTTTTTTCCAGCAGTATTGGAGAACAAGGAGTCCCCAGTCAAGTTATTAGACTTGTTTATGCTGGCAAGAAGTTTACTAGAGGAGCGTAAGGAGTTGAGATTCCTATAGGGGGTAATCAGGTTGGAAAGTATTGGGGTGTTGTTTGGTTGGTAAAATATCTTATGAGCAATGGTAAGGGAGAGTTTCAGAATGTTTTTTAGTTCAAGCAGTCTAGTTGCTTTAGGTTCTGACAATGGTGAGTTCTAAATGGGTTCCCAGTGGCAAATCTGGTTATATTATTATAGGAGTTAGCTGGTTTGATGAGGTTACTTTTTTGAGGTTAGTATATATGGGTGAGGCATAAAGAAGAGTCGAGATTAAATGGGAGTGGGCAATTTTAGTTCTAGCTGTTGGAGTTAAGAAAAGTTGAATTCTATATAAGGAGCCCAATTTTCTATTTACTGTTTTAATGGAGTTATTAATATGGTTGTCAAAGGTGAGGTTATTGTCTATTGTGATTTCTAGAAGTTTGGTGGTAGAGTCTGGGGATAAAAGTACCGCTATTGGATTTGGTTGAGAACTCGATAGGGGGGGATTTATCACTAGGTGTAAAGATTAAGAGCTTGGTCTTTTTGGCGTTCAATAGGAGGCAGCGTTTCAAGAACCAAGCCTCTACTGTGGCGAATACTTTCTGGGTTAGAGAATGTAGTTGAGATACAGAGTTAGCAGAACAAATGAGCATAGAATCGTCTGCATATTGTATACAGGTGGCTTGAGGGATTGCTACATGGAGGTCATTGAAGAACAGGGAGAAAAGAAGAGGTCCTAGAATAGAGCCCTGAGGTACTCCAAGGGAGACGGGCAGGTGGGAAGATAGCTTATTTTCCCAGAGAACTGCTTGTTGCCTATTGTTAAGGTAAGACTTGAACCAGAGGACAGCCTTGGTGTCTAGAGAGAGGGATTCAAGGATCTTTATGAGTAAAGAGTGGTTTATCATGTCGAAAGCTTTTGACAGTTCAATAGAGAGTGCAGAAGAGAGGCTATTATTGTTACGGTTACAGTTGATGGAGTTGGTGAAAGAAAGGAGAGCTGTAGTGGTACCATGATATGGTTGAAAGCCATGTTGGCAGTTAGCTAAGATGTTATGTTGGGTTAAGTGATCTATTAGCTGGCGATGAATGCATTTTTCCATGACTTTAGCTAAGGGTGATAAGAGAGCTATGGGTCTGTAATTGGAATAATCATTAGAGTTACCACCTTTATGTAAAGGGATTATGTGGGAGACTTTCCAGATGTCTGGGATAATTCCTTCGTTTATAGTTCTATTTATAAGGATGGATATAGGATAGGCAACTGATTTAGCTGCTTTTTGCAAGTATTCTGATGGTATCTGGTCTGCAGAGGGGGTACATTGTTTAAGTTTTTGGATATCGGTAGTATAGATGGGTTATAGTTGGAAAGTTGGTAGAGAATCAGGTAAAGAGGCAGGGAGACCAGCATTGTCTGTGGATAGTTGTTGGGCTAAAGATTGTATGGTGTCTATAAAGAAGGTATTAAAGGCATTGGCCATTTGCTGGGGGTTATTGTTATCAGCTCCAAGTGGAGATGGTGTGCTAGAGTGGCCAGGGTGTAGAAGTCTATTCTATTTATGCTTGACCAGAACAGTGTTGATTGGGCATTTACTAAAAAACATGCGCACAAATGTCTACACATTCATATAACAAGTATTATTTTCAAATACATACCCTTGAGTCTCTTTCCTCATGAACTTCATCGTCATCATCATCATCTTCTTCTTCATCTCCCATCATGTGATTGTGTCTAGTGTTTTTGAGTGAATGGAACACATAAGCCATCATAGACTGAATCTCATCCTGAAAAAAGTACATAACAAATTACGTGGATCAGAACAGCATTGGAGTACACTACAAAAAGAATTGATATACCTCTGTAAGGAGAAATGGCACCATTCACTGCAGGATGAGGCTAAAACAGTTGAGAGGAGGGGGGTGCAAATACCTAACAAGAACATGAAGATGTCCTGAGTGCACTATGCTTCAGACTGTTATGCACCTTACCAAAGCACAGCAGACAGCTTGACTGACAAAAAGGTAAAGGCTAGTGCTGAAACAAAAGGAAATCTTACTTTCTAGAAAAAGAAAACAAAACTAAGGGATAATTTGAATTCCAAAACATGTTACATAAATCAAAAATCATACCTGAATTACCTACACGGAACACCAAAGTCAAACAATGATTTGCTTAATTAATATAGAAGAAAGATATTATCCAACACTATGTCTTTCAAAGCCCACTCTGCAAGGAGTGGAGGACTGCTCTATGCAAAACTGTTACACTCAATACATGTGGGAGGTGAATAGAACTGGTCACACAGCTGCTAAATGGGCATTTTTCATGTTCTTATGCAGCTGACACCTACCCCCCTTTTGTCACATAACAATGTTGATGGCATTCATTTTTTTCACCTGGCAGACACTGATACTTTTTTGGCACATGAAAAGCGGAAACTCACTCTACACATGTCTATATAAACAAATTCATTCTCACTGTATCAGCTAATCTACTAAAGGAACTTCCCGGAAAAATTATTCGGTAGGTTTACCTTCTCCATTAATCACAATTCGGCTTTCTTCTGAAAAACTCTACATTCATACATATCTGCACTTCTATGCTGATGCATGTTGTGATAAAAAAAAAATTCTTCCTAAACCCCCCCCCCCCAAATCTGCACCCATACACCACTGAAATTCATTCTGCATATGAAACTTAACCTAACACATGTATCTACTTGCCTGCCACAGATGGAACTCCAACTGCAGACAGCAGGGTGAAAAAAACTGATACAGTTCTACTATACCTAACATCACTATCTCCTTCCTTGAGAAGTCCTTTGTTGGGCTGAGTGGCCAGTAGTAGCCACAGCTTTCAGACAGAGTGCTTGACTACAGATATACCCAATGCAGCTTAATTTTTACAGTTGCCAAATGATAATGCTTGGTGAAGATGTGTACGGAAAACCCAAGTGGCAAGCAGCTTGGATGTCTGTAGTAGAGACATTCCTGAAGCAAGAAATGGAGGCAGCCATCATTCTAGCAGTACAAGCCTCACCTCAGGGCTTGCCAAAGGGTTGTAAGCCACCTGCTTCAAGGGGTCAAGAGATACAACACTCCTTTAAAAACTGCTTGATCAACTTGTGCACAGTCCTACAACCCCCTCCCCCGAACAAGGTCATAATGTATACAAATACCAGGCATACACACCTTGATCATGGAATAAACGAGGCACAAATCATACAGGTGTCTGCCATTAATTCCACATCACTTGTAAAATGAACATCAAGAGTGGAATTTGGGTACCATTCTGCCCAAACTGTAGTGTTTCCACTTGGTGGTACAAGCCTTCCAAATGGCAGGCTTCCTAGCAGCCTCACCAACCTGTGATTCCATCCAGCAAATCCTGTGGGAATCAATGGACTTGCATCAGAAGCCAGGCTCTGTGGCATATTCACATGTCACCCAAATGATGAGGGCATCAACGATTTGGACCAAGAGAGGTTACTGTATCAGCAGGGACCTAAGAGCCTGACTTCATGCCCTCCTTGGCTACCAAGCTGTGAAGGAAAAAAAGATCTGGTCTTTTTTAAATTTACTGAATTATGAAAAGGAGTGCAAATCAGCAGAAATACGCATAAACCCCCATGCTAGAGAGAGGGAGAGGAAGTGAGTGAGTAAATAAGTTCATCTCCGTGTACTTCTTGACTTCTTGTACTAAACAAAAGAAAGGAAGACAGTTTTCTCCCAAGCAGGGAACATGTTTATTTCCAAAGTGCTTCACTCCTGGAATACCCTACCTGGTTTCTGAATCTGCAGCTCAAAGAGATGTCTGGAAGAGCAGCTTACAAGTCCAGCAGCTCACTTTTTAGGGATGGGAACTGCAGACACTAATGCCACCTTTGCTTGTTTAGATACCACATGATGAAATATTCAAACAGCTCAAAAGAAGCTGATGTAGCAATTCTCTACAAGGACATCAGGCAATCCTCTCTTGGATACAAACAGCTGATGCAAAGTTTCCTCCCCAATAGGAATCCTAATACGTGCACCATGTAGAGGCCTAAGTGGCCTCCCCACCACACATGATACTACAAATGCTTCAGCTGCAGAAAGGGATGGTCCACCAAAAGACTGATGGTGTCTGTTCACAAGGACCAGAAACAAAAATGTTTATGAGCAATTGCTGGCTTGAAATTACTGATGTTTCATAGTCCACTGCAAAAGCCTGCATCCTTGGATGCACAAATGGGACTGTAAAAATTGTGGCAAACATTAATCTAAAAAGATGCACTGAAGGCTGAGCATCTACCCTGTACTGCATCCTCAACCAAGCTTCTAACATCATAGCCCCCAGAACTATTTTTTGAAGTCAGGAATGACCACCACTGGACAGGACTCAGTTCTGTGCCAATAAATCAATAAATAATAAAGTGGAATGGGGGGACAAGCAGGAACACTTCCAGGACATCCTTGAATTTCAGTAACCATGGCCAACAGTACAGTAATGGTTCTGGCACGGAGGAAAGCCTGCATGGCAATACTTCACCTTGGAAGAGATGTGAAAGCAGTCCTAGAGGACCATCTTGTGTGGACCCAAAATACTGCCTAGGTACACCATAAAAGTGCCCTGCAGGAGCAAAGGCATGAGACACTAGACAGTAAAAATCTATAACCAGGCATAACAGATGTGCTTGTTGTAACTGCTGAGACTGAAAATGGTTAAAAAAAATGCCCGTCCCCTTCATGACCAGGAAGAGAAAAAGAGTAAAACTTCCACCCCTTTGTAAACGACAGACAGCTTCTAAAGCCCCTTCAAGCAGGATATTCTAGACCTGTCCTAAAAGTTTTGCTGAGAAGGACTGATCTGCCCATAGAGATTTTTCAAGTGCAGCACTGGTGAACTCCAGAATGCTGCCATGAATGACCAAATTTAAACCACTGGCACTTTGTGAAGATTGTAAAAGCAAGCTGGAGTGCATTTGTAGAACACCCCCTCCCGCACAGGCAATCTCAGAGCAACCAGCTGGATGGCTCAGCATCAGGGAGGGAGGACTCTGTGGTGCTCAAAACCATCCAAATGGAATGGGAAGGCTTCTTCTGGTTTGTGGGTCGGTCAGGCTTAGAAAAGGAAAAAAGCAAGAGGAGTAGGCCAGACGGACAAAGGCCCTACACAGTGCTGAAGACCTGCTTCATATTCACATCATCCAGCACATCCCAAGTGGGCATACAGGACCGTGTTCTTCAACATCTCCTTCACAGAGGACAGTCTCAGGTATGATATCCTCTGCAAGCACACACCTGAGCCTGCACTGACGAGCCAGAGTATCAGCTCAATCAAAATTATACAAGGAAACATAGTAACACACTGCACGTGTCATAGACAAATTGTTTATCCAGTACCTTTTTAACCAGTCAAATCTTACAGTGGAAAAGGTGAGACAACAGAAAAGGGTTCTCGGCTCCAATGTGGCACAACAGAAACCTCCAGGCCACAGCTGTCCAGAATCTTAGACTCCTTGTCAAGCGGCAAAATAGCAAGTATGTTGTAGTCTCAGAAACCAATACAAGGCCAAAAACATCATGCACAAGTCAGAACCAAGACTTTTGGTTAACTGCTTTCCCCACTCAGGACAGAACTTTTAAAAATGTGTGCATAAATAGTGGAGTAAAATCTTACCATAAGCATAGATTCTCTTCTATGCTACAGTATTCTTTACATATGGGAGATCCTCTACCCAAGCGACCAGACATCCAGCCAGCATACAACAGCTTTTATGTACTGCAGATATGTGGGATGTCGTATATATGGCCTGGCAAACATCAGCCATAAAAGGACATGCGAACGTACAATCAACACATTTTTCAATGCATACTTTCAATTATCCCCACTGTACAAGTTAGCCCTACACCTCTCTCTCTCTCTCTCTCATGGTCAAGCAGCTTTAGTTCATGGCACTCTTACAGATTCTCTTGCTCACCTCGGACTCACTAATCTCCCTCATTCTTCTTTCGGCTTTTCCTGGTTAGGGGTCGCCACAGCGGATCACTTGTCCACTCATGATTGGCAGTGGAGCTTTACGGTGTCGAGTTGCCAGCCCAGCGCTCAACCTTCCATAGAAGGCACACACATGCATGCACTCATGCCTAGGGCCAGTTTAGAGTATCCAATCCACCTACAGCATTATCTTTGGGATGTGGGAGGAAACCGGAGCACCCGGAGGAAACCCACATGACCACAGGGAGGACATGCAGACTCCACACAGAAGGCACCCCTGCCAAGGATCGAACCGGAGAACCTCTTGCTGTGAGGCGGCAACGCTAACTACTGCACCACCACAGCCGCCCTCACTAATCTCCCTCATTAAACGACAATAAAAGACCCTGCAAGCTTTCTCCATACACTGCATTCACCTTTGCTCCCAACGTGTTATAACCCCAGCTGAGGCAATTTGACAGCACCGCAATTAGCTTTGCTCTTAAAACTGAAACCCCACTTAGTCATAACATTAATGCCTTACAAGCTTAAAGAAAAAAGAAACTTCCAGTGGACCGTTTTATTGACTTAAGTGCGTACATAAAATGAAATGTCTAGGAATCTTTATAGCCATAAACTAGACGTGTTCAGAAAACCCATGCTATCTTGGCAGGATATGCAACATATTACATAAATGACAAGATTTTACATTTTCACAGTATAAGTTAGTAACAGTAAAGGTTTTCTGCATTTAATCAAGGTTAACAATAATACAGCAGTATACAACTTCACACAGCTCCTCCTGGTGTCCTGCAGAGGGATACAGGCAACAGAGAGACCCAAGAGAGACTTTCAACATAAGTATTTTTCTCTGCTTTTTGCTCCGACTGCATTCTCCCACCTAAAAAGCGAGTTTCTAAATGATCTGTGTTTGAAAAAGCTATAATTGTATTGCCTTACCTGATTTTTACAGTTGCACTTTTTAAAAAAAAAACATTTAAGTCATTTTTGTATTATTTAACTGCTGTAGGCTACACACTCAAGTGCACTAGCATGTTGATAGCATTTACAGTGTTTTCTGTGTGATTTTCTGTTACCTTCTGCAAAAAAATAAAAAAAAAAACAAAAAAATATTATTTTTCCCACCTTTACTGAACTAGATTAGTCCAGATTTCAGGCTTTGCTTAATTCCGGACTGTGGTAGAGGTTCCTGTGTTGCCCATATCCTTACTTGGACAGGAGGAAGCTTCTCTGTTCATCAGTGAGAGTGGGGAGCTTTGAGCAGCCTATCTGTCCCTGAAGGAGCGGTCTCAGCCCAGAAACTAGTAGCTTATTGGCCGTTTTGGGTCAATTCCTATTTCTTTCAGTTTCCCTGCTTTAAAACCCGCATTTGCGCACCGCCGCTTAAACAGGCTTAAACTATTCTTGGCTACACAAAGTCTACTCTTCACTTTTTCCCTTGGAACTGTTCTAACTCTCAAAGTAAGCACTCTATTTTCCTTCTAAAGCCCTGCACTTGCTCAAATCTTATAAGTATACACTAACAATCTAAAGCACTACACCCTCTTATACTCTTTTATAAGTACTTGCTCCCTATTGGTCCTATCTGATCATTCTATAAGCAGTTCCTTATACTATCCTGGCATGTCTGTAAGACAGTTTCAGGCTTACTCTCCAGTACAGCTAGTAAATCTGGGAATCTTGAGGCAATGTTACAATTGCTTTATGTACACAGACCACCCTCTCCTCCTCCCAACAACTTCAAATATATGCGAGAGATGCAACTATACAGCCAAGCTGGAGGCTGAGCTCTCTCAACCCAAGACTGGCACAGTTAGTCAGGAGGAGAAGGTAACCACTCACACCACAAACCCAGTCTCACATAGACCTATAGCATCAGCAAACCAAACACAAACACACAAAAACATACTCGGAGGCTCTAAATAAAAATCTGCCAAAGCAGCAGAGACCGCCAAAGCAGACATCCAAGCAACCGCTACCCCACAACAATACCCACGTATCACATATTTCACAAAGTCAGTGTGCCACACAGTCACAGCCCTTAAGGCTAAACAATACACCAAATACACTTGTAATAGGTGACTCTATTGTCAGACACACTGACGTCCCACTCACCAGACTGAACAAGGAGAAGGTCACTGTAAGCTGCCTGTAGGGTGCCAGGATCCACCACATAACACAAGCACTCAGGTCACTCCAAAGCAAGTACAACTATGACTCATTGTCCATGGTGGTGTGAATGACCTGAGACGTACCTCCCTGGACTACATGAAAAGAGACATAGAGGAGCTCTCTGATCATGTAGCCCAGGCCAGTATCACCCTGACCTTGAGTAGCATCTCGCCCTCACCAAGAATGATGCCACAGTATAAAGACAAAATGATCAATTTTAACAATTGGCTAAAGTATTGGTGTCATTCAAAGGGGATCCAGTGTCTGTCAGCCTGGGATGACATGCCCGACAAGCCACGTTGCTTTGCTAGGGACGGCTTGCACCTGTCACCCCTGGGCTTTAGAATACTGGCTAAGCTCTTGCCACCCCCATAGTGCCTTTTCTAGGCAAGGGTCTAAAGACAAGCCTACCTCCACAGACAACACAAGGAGAAAAAAACTAAGGGTAATGCTACTCAATGCCAGAAGTCTAAACCTCAAGATGCACGCACTCGAGGCTCTCCTCAGTATGGAGAATATCGATATCTGTGCAGTAACAGAAACCTGGTTCAAGGCTCCTGAGAGCACCCCAGCACTACCAGGTTATAAAGTACAGTTGTGTACCTACCATAAATGTAGATGTTCGAGTGTATTCACTGTTGCAGTCATTACACTTGGGTTATCCTGCTGGCAGGCTACCTGCAGTCAGCCAGAATTCCAAAGTCTAGGTCTGGCGTCGGTTGCTGTCGCCTCTTCCTCTGACGTCAGTGCGCCTGGGGTATAAAAGATGCAGCCGACGCCATTTTCTTCAGATTTACTTTCCCCAGATGTCAGGTGCCACCAAACAGGTAGGCTGAAAAAATTATGACAAAAAGCATGCATGTACTGAAATAAACATTTCCTTCATCTACAAGCAAATACACCACATAGGTTGTATAGAACTGAGAAGTACAGTAAAGTCCCAGCAAAGAAAAGGGGGATGGTGGGTGGGTAACCTGGACTGCAACAGTTAATTCACTCGAACATCTACATTTATGGTAGGTACACAACTGTACTATGTTCATCGTGGTTCACTGTTGCAGTTATTACACTTGGGTTGAATCCCAAAGCTGTGGTTGGGTGTCTGGGCCTAAATAGAATTAGGAGAGGCTACCAGGCCCTGCAGAACTGCAGTGGCAAAACCTGCTCTAGATTTAGAGTAGAGAGGTAAGTGGTAGTGCTTGGTGAAAGTGTGCACTGAACTCCGGGTTGCAGCCTCTAAAATGTCTTTGGTTGGTACTCCTCTGAGGAAGGCTGCTGAAGTGGCTGCTGCTCTGGTAGAATGTGGCCTAATGCCCTTAGGCACTGATTTGCCATGTTGTGAACAGCAGAAGCGAATGCAGTGTCCTATTCATTTTGAAATAGTCTGTTTTGAGATGGGCTTTACTCGTGATCCTGCAGCACAAGTTATAAACAGTTGCTCAGTTTTTCTGAAAGCTTTTGTTTTGTCCAAGTAGAATCGTAGCTGTCTGTGTATGTCCAAAGCATGCAGACGTCTCTCCCCTTTATTCAGGGGATTTGGATAGAATGTTGGCAAATTAATGGTTTGGTTAAGAGCCACACTGGATACTACCTTTGGCATAAATGTTGGGATTGTCCTTAGAGAGACCCTGTCCTGATGAAAAATGATGAAAGGTTCCACTGCCATTAATACCTGTAACTCTGAGACTCTTCTTGCTGAAGTTATTGCTAGAAGCAGAGCAGTTTTCCATGATAAGAATTTTATATCAGCTGTATTGGCTGGCTCAAAAGGAGGCAGTGTGAGCTTTTCTTAAAGTCGAGGTCCCAAGTAGGTATTGGTGCTCTCCTTAGGGGTCTTATGTTATTTGCCCCTCTGAGGTACTGCCTTAGTAGTGGATGAGAGAAAATAGGAGGTTCCGTATTGTAATGAGCTGAAATGGCAGAGGCATGGATCTTAATTGATGAGAAGGATAGGCCTTTGTCCAGCATCTCAAGTTAGGTATTGTAAAATCTGAGGTATATTTGGAACAAGTGGTTCGAGTCCTTGTGCCTGGTTCCAAGCACAGAATCTCTTCCATTTTTCTGCATAAGATTTCCTAGTGCTGGGCCTCCTGGCTTCTAAAATGACATCCATAACAGCTTTAGAGAGAGGTGTGGTCTAAGTGGCTATATTATCTGCCATGCAGCCAGATTTAAGGTTCTGAGTTGACTGTGCAGAATCTGATTGTTTTGTTGAGTCAGAAGATGAGGAATTTGAGGTAAAGACCAGGCTGGGCCTTGAGACAAGCTCTTTAGGATTGGGTACCAGTGCTGGCGTGGCCAGTCTGGGGCAATCAGGATCATTTTTGGCTTCTCGTCTGACTTTTAGGAGCACCTTGGGAAGAAGAGGCAGTGGAGGAAAGGCATAAACTGTCAGGGTTTTCCAGCTAAATGATAGAGCATCCACTTTCCATGCTTGTGAGTTCTTGTGCAGAATTCTCTGTAGTTGGCAGGTGTGAGGGGAGGCAAAAAGATCTATGTCTGGGCGTCCCCATTTCCTTGTTATCATGCTGAAGACCTGTGGATTTAGTTTCCATTCATGAGGATCCATGAGATTTCTGCTTAGTTTGTCTGCCAGTGTATTTTTCGTTCCTGGCAGGAATTGTGCCTGCAGATGTACTTGCTAGGTCAGTGCTGTGTTCCACAAAGTCATGGCTTGCCTTCAGAGGGGGTAGGAATGTGTGCCCCCTTGCTTGTTTATGTACCACATAACTGTGGTATTGTCTGTCTTTAGTAATAGTTGTCCTGGATGTAGTAGATCCTTGAAGGCTGTCAGGGCATTCTGTACAGCTAGCATCTCTTTTTGATTGACGTGAAGATGCATTTGTTCCTTGGGCCACGTGCCCCGAATACATTTTCCTGCCATGTGTGCTCCCCAGGCATAATCTGATGCATCTGTTATTGTCTGCCTGGCTGTGGGTAAGGCCAAAGGCTGTCCCTTGTTGTGGTGACAGGCCAGTTCCCACCATCGAAACTCCTGCTGCAGGCAGGGAATTAGAATTATTATTGTTTCCAGGCTGTGGCAATCTTGAGTCCAAACACTTTTTAGATACCATTGTAGTTTTCTCATATGCAGTCTTGCATATGGAATTAGTAGAATGCAGGATGCCATGAAGCCCAGGGCCAGCAGAATTTTTCTTGCAGGGAGCTGGGTCTTTGTTGCCATCATTTGAAAGTAATGAGTCAGTTGCCTTTGTTTGTCTGGCATGAGATAAGCCATCTGGGCAGTTGTATTTAAGCTTGCACCCAGGAATATTATCTCTTGAGAGGGCACTAGTTTTGATTTCTTTTCATTTACTGTGTACCCTAGGCAAATTAGTAATCTTTTTACAAACGCCAGATGCTTTAGTAGAATGTCCTTGCTCTCTGCTTGAATAAGGCAGTCGTCCAAGTAGGGATATATTTGAATTCCTTTTTGTCTGCAAAATGATATTATTGGTGCCAGGCATTTTGTGAAGATCCTGGGCGCAGCAGATAAGCCAAAGGGCAGTGCAGAGAATTGGTAATGCATTGAGCCAGCTATGAATCTGAGGTATCTTCTGCATGATTGTCTGATTGGGGCATGCAGGTATGCCTCCTTGAGGTCCAAAGTAACTAACTAGTTGCTGCAGTGTTAACATTTTGAATTTTGGAACATCCAGGAAAGTATTTAGGATTGACAGGTCCAGTATTGGTCTCCAGGCTTTGTCCTTTCTGGGTACCAGGAAAAGTCTTGAGTAAAATCCTTGTCCCTGTTCTTGCTGTGGTACTCTCTGAATAGCTCTCATGTCCATGAGAGCAGAAATTTGTTTTTGTGGCAGGTCCGGCATACCTTTTGATTTTGGAAGGGTGTGAAAGTGGAACCTGTAACCCTGAGAAACAATATTCAGTACCCATTTGTCCTGGGTGATCATGTACAAATTTTGTGAGAAAAGTGCTAGCTTTCCCCCTAAGGGTGCTGCCAAAAGGTAAGTGCTTGGCATTTGTAGAGGGAAGTCATTGGGACTGTTTCCGATAAGGTTGTGATTTGTCTTTTCCTCCTTTGGGGGCTGAAGTACCCCATTGTTTAGGTCTGTATGAGCCTTGGGGCTGAGATCTGCCTCTTGGGCGTCTGTATCTGCCCCTTTGTGGCCTGTCTGACACTGGAAAGGACCAATTTTTTGAAGGCCAGTTTCTGCTAAACCTAGGTGGTTGAACCTGTAAGAAATCCTTTACTGTCTGCATTGATTTTGCTTTATCCTCCATTTTCTTTAACACCTCTTCTGCCTTAACACCAAACAAAGTATCATGCTGTAGTGGAGCATCCAATAATTTTACTTTAACATGTTCAGGTAAACTTTGTTCTTTCAACCAAGCATGCCTTCGAATGACAGAGCCTGTAACTGCATCTCTACAAGAAGCCTCTAGTGAATCAAAACCACATTGCAGAGTATGCTTTCCCACTTGTTCAGCTGCATGCAATAAATCCTGCATTTCCTTATTGTCAGAACATTCTGAGTTTGTAAGCATTTTCTGTTTTAACAAAGACATGAGGTACTGTTGATATTTAAGCATGTGAAACTGGCAGTTTAAAGCCCTTACAGCTAAAGTAGCAGAAGTGTAAACTTTTTTCCCCCATCTACCCAGAGCTCTAGAATCCCTATCAGAGGGAACACGTTTTTTTGCAGTGGAAGCCTTAACCCCTTTGGGACCCTGAGAAATTGTTTCTGGGTCAGCAGCAGGGTTTTTATAAAGACATTTATGAGAGTCTGGGACCCTGTAGTACCTGTCTGGCTTGACTGGTGCAGGGGGTAAAGAATCAGGAGACAGACTGGATTCAGAGAAATCATCATCAACAATATAAAGCACAGGGGGGATTAGCCAGGGGCCTGTGCTGAGGCAATAAAAGAAAGTCTCTGAGCTTTTTCTTGGATTCTGAATAATTCTGGCTCTCCCAATGGAAATACTCCCTCATGGTGTGCAAGGTTTCCCCAAAAGAATAATCCTCAGGCGGAGAGACTGAAGGTATAGATTTCTTCAGCATCAGAGTCCTCATAGGGAGGGAGAGAATAACTCTGATCTGAAGAGGAATCAGAGGAAATGGAAACCTGGTCAGAGGAGTCATAGTCAGTGTCTTGCCTAGGCCTTTTATCAGGAGGGGGATGGGAACCCCTGATCAAAGTAATTAGGTCCTCGGCCATTTTAAGCATCTGTTTCTTAGGCATGGATGACTGTCCAGGAGAATGCTGTACTTGTTTCCTTGTCTGTAATGGTGTTTTTGACTTTGCCTTGGCTGCTGTAGTGGACTTAATAGTAAGCTGTGAAGTCTGAAAACACCCTCAGAAGCCGATACCTACTAAGCGGCTCCGGACCCATCTGAGGGAATAGTTTCCGCAGGCCCAATACCTTGAGTTTCCGAGGCCTAGGTGTCTCCACGTGGGAGTCGGATATGGCCTGTGGCTCTGAGGTAACGGGTGTCAGGGGCTGCGAAAGCGCCTCACTGAGAACCGGCGAACCGACGCCTGGCCTAGAAGAGGCTATGTCGGTTTTGGACCTCGGACCTGTCCTTTTCCTTGTCTAAGTTTTTTATGAATTCCGGTCGTCGGTTGTTCCGACGGCATTATGTAGTTAAACCTTCGGCCAAAGTAATGTAAAGCAAAATCAAACAGACGCTTAATAGTGCGTTTGTTGAATCTAGCACAAAACCGACAATAGTGACGTCGTGGTCAGGGCCTAGGCAAGGAATACAGTAAGAGTGAAAGTCCTTATGAGGTATTTGCTTCCCACAAGAAATACAATTGCTAACTTTTACTGACATCGGTCTGGAGCAAGAAAAAGTTTCCCCAATGGGGTACTTAGCTTTACTGAAGACTTCGGTTCAGAAATTCGATTTCAAAAATCTCAGGAGTCGACCGACCGGCACTTGCGAACTACTTTTGCTTCGGGCACCGCGCGGCAAGAAAGACTGAAGAAAATGGCGTCGGCTGCATCTTTTATACCCCTGGTGAACTGACATCAGGGAAGAGGCGACAGCAACTGATGCCGGACCTAAACTTTGGAATTCTGGCCGACTGGCGGTAGCCTGCCAGCAGGATAACCCAAGTGTAATGACTGCAACAGTGAAACACGATGAACATCTCATACCATGCTTTTCGGCCCCAAAACTCGGACCGAAACACAAAAGGAGGGGGGAGTATCCATATTCATCAAAGATACCCACACCTCCAGGTTAGTGGCACTGCATGAAGCATTGGAGACCATCCATGTGCAACTAACAGTGGGTAAAACTGCCTTTCGGTTTGTAGCCTGCTACAGATCACCCTCCCAATCTCAGGAACCCCACTCAGCTTTCCTGAGAACATTGGAGAATATGAAGGTCTCTCCAAACACCATAATATTGGGTGACTTCAACTACCCAAACATTGATTGGGAAAACTGCTCAAGCCCCAACACCCTTGCCCAGTGGTTCCTAGAATTTATAAACTCAAACGCTATGGAACAACTGGTCACCACTCCCACAAGAGGGGACAACATATTGGACCTGGTCATCACCTACATGGGGACTCTATGTTCTACACCAGAAGTAAACCCCTCATTGGTAAGATCAGACCATAAACTAGTCTCACTAGGTATCCATATCCCATCCCCACCCCCAGCCAAGGAAACCACTGTGAAAAATTTCTCAAAAGCAAACTTCACACTTCTCAAAACCGAGGTGGAATCCTTCAAAGCCCCTGGGCCAGTGGAAAATACTGCTCGAACCGCAGAATCCTTTACAAATGCATTCTATGAGCACTTACAGGAATGCATGGATCGTGCTATCCCAAATAAAACCAAGACTCACTCCTCCAAAAGAAGGAGACCTGTCTGGTGGACCCCGGCCATAAATAAGCTATACAACAGAAGAAGGAAGCTACTACATGATAGAGCAAAATCCCAAAAAGGGAAGGCATCTCTGATCAGTACTAGCAAGAAACTACGATCCCTCATAAAATCATCAAAGGCCAGCTTTGAAAGAAAAATTGCCCAAGATGCTAAAGATAATCACAAGGCCTTCTTTAATTATGTCAGGAATCTGGGTGGAAACTCCCAGATATGCTCGGAGTTAGTGCAAAATGGCAAAAAATACACTGAACCCACAGACATTGCCAACATCCTGGCAGACAGGTTCAGTGCAAACTTCTCCTCCCCTTCCCCCCTAAAAGAGAAATTGTCTGTCCCAACAGGATGTAGCCTCCCTGACATCACAGATGCACAGGTGAAGGCTGCCCTCTCCAAAGCAAAAAACACAGCATCAATGGGACCGGACGGTGTCCCGGGCTGCGTCTTACAGGAGTTCCAAGAAGAACAGAACCCACACAAAGTCACTGTTCAAACTCAGCCATACTACAGGTTATGTACCCAAAGAATGGCGTACAGCAACAGTGCTCCCACTCCACAAAGGTGGTGCCACAACAGACCCCGGGAACTATCGCCCTATAAGCCTGACTAGTCTGGTCTGCAAGGCTATGGAGCGTATCATCATGGAACTCATAAACAAAGACATTGGGAACCTCCAGACACTGGACCCTACCCAATTCGGCTTTGTTAAGGGCAGATCTTGCCTCTTAAACCTAGTTGACTTCTTTGAAACAGTTATGAAGGCCATAGATGAGGGGGAAGGTAGTCCACACAGCCTACCTGGACCTCGCAAAAGCCTTCGACACAATACCCCACTCGGGCATCATAAATAAGCTTACCAGCTTAAATATCAATCCCTATGTCACAAGATGGGTTGCAAACTGGCTCAGGCATAGAACCCACATGGTCAGAATTGCAGGTGCCATGTCAGACTCTAAACCAGTTACAAGTGGCATCCCACAAGGTTCAGTTCTGGGACCTCTCTTGTTCGGTATATACTTCTCTGAGGTACAGGCTAACACGGGAGGACTATGGCTGACCAAGTTCGCAGATGACTGCAAACTGGGAGCCATAATCGACTCTCCGGCTGACACTAGCATCCTCCAAAAGGGTCTCACAGAGACGGATACCTGGTGCCAGAGCCACGGCCTCAAGCTAAATGCCAAAAAGTGCATAGTCATCCCCTTTGGGAAAAACAAAGTGCCCACAAATTACCACATAGGTGGTAACCCATTAAGTACAGAAGAAGTAATTAGGGATTTGGGGACCCAAGTAGATAGTAATCTCTCCTTTGACAATCACGTTGCCAAAGTGGTTAGAAAGACCTTCTCTATAGCCCACCTTATCACAAAAGGGTTCACACATCTAGATCAAGAGAGGTAATTGTGCCCCTCTACTCATCACTCATCAGGCCCATAATTGAATACAATGCCCAATTTGGGATGTACCTTACCAGACACCTGCAGCAACTAGAGAGACCCCAAAAGTACCTCACCAAGAGGATCACGGGCCTCAAACAGATACTCCAGCTCTACTCAGTTGTTTACCGCCTACTCAGAGGAGATCTATGCCTGATGTACAAAGCCATGTCTAACCCAGAATTAATGGACATGCTCCACCTCAGGGAATCCAAATCCCTTAGAGCTACATGCTCCAGGGACTTAAACCTCAGCACAGCAATAAATAGGACTTGCTGGAGGGATAGATTCATATCCCAGAGGCTCCCCTCACTCTGAAACAGAATCCCAATTCATGTTAGGCAGAGCCCCTCACTGACCCTCTTCAAGTGAAATCTTGACGAGTGGATGGGAGATCGTACGTTTACCCCTGGGATCTCTTCGGTGTCCCTGCTAGACAGAGGCACAGTAAACTAACCTTAAAGGGCTATCTTCTGTGACCTACTATACAGAGGCACAGTAAACTAATCTAAAAGGGAGGCGAAAGCCAAATGCACTCTGGCTAGGCTTATAAATGCCCTAGGGCAGATAGCCTAGTATCTACCTATGAACCTATGATCTCACACACCAACTTCTAGAAAGTTACAGCAGAGTAATGAATGTGTTAAGAAGCTGCTTCCTGTAATCAACAGTACAAGGTCTGAGTCCTTCTGATTCCATTTGCCTACACTACAACTCTGAGCAAGTCATTCAGAGTTGTCCCTAAAAAGCCTGAAAAGGAGCACTTCAGCCCAATGGGCTTACCTAGTTAACAAATGAATAAACAGGAAATAAAAAAAAAGCATGTAGGTTCCAATCAGCAACATGCTCCACAATCTCCACAACTGCATAATCAAAGCATTAAATATGATGATACATGAACAGAAGCATGTTTTTTTATGGCTGCAGGAAAATGATGCAAGACCATGAATTTCTTTTTTTTTTTTACAGAATTTACACAGCGCATTTGAAAACTTATAATGGATTTCAAAAATCAGGTGGAAATATTTATTAAAAATACCACTTCCTACTGGTTTTAAGAAATATGGAAGGGAGTTTGCACATGATTTTAAAGGCCATCTGCCTTCTTGGAGGTCAAAGGGGAACAGTTATGATGCCTCTAAATATTCCTTATTAGCATAATCAATGACTCACTCCAGAAGTTGTATAACCCCGATTTCTTCAAGCTTTTCCCAGGAAGCTACATCAAGCATTTCTAGGGAGAGGAAAAGAGGCTAAAGGCCAGTGTAAGCTGGTGTTATTCATAACATCAACTGTTGCAGTGCTGATGGGATTCCTGCTTCCACAAGCTTGACTTTTGGCCTGTTATACACAGATTCATGCTTCTCCTGTTGGCTCAGCAGTCATTTCCCACTCAGACTTCAGTGGTATAAAAAGATATTGGCTGTGCCGTGCTCAGAACTATCTTGCCTCCACTCTATGTACAGACTAAGGCTCAACTGCATTGCCAGTCCGCCAGTCTGTCAGTAGTTTCCCTAACAGGGTACTTATCGGGTACTTATCGGGAACTCTTGAAGCAGGATGAACTCTTTTCTTCATTGTTTATTATCACGGGACAGATGTCCATGTGTAATAAATGTATTAGATGAAGAAATACATTTTCCCAAACGAACTTCCAGAAGTTGTGTCCATTTTTTTTTTTCCCTGCATCCACAGCACAATGTGCCTGGACAGAATAAAGTATTTCAGACAATCTGAGCAGTTACTTATTTCTGTTCTTAAGGGCAGTGAGAAAAAAAGGCCATAGCATATTGCATATGCTTTTGTTATTCACTTTATGGCAGACAATCGTAGGCTATGTTAGAGTCCATTCTGCAAGAGCCACTGCAACTACCACCACTTTCCCAACAGAGAGGTTAATGCACACAAACTGTACTGTAAGCAGCAATCTGAGCTTCTGTACACACCTTTTCAAAGCTACACCTGGGCAGTGCGTCTAGGTCCAGAGCAGGTTTTGTCCAGGCACTCTTCAGTATTTGTCGTCACTTGTCTCCTCTTAGGAACAGTCACCCTCTGTTTGTAAATTCTGAGAGTCTTCCCAAGACTCAGTACTGCAACAGTGAATATCATCAAAAATTTAGTACACTTGTGTTATGAACTCATCTTAACTGTAGATATTTAAGTACATTCATTGTTGCAGTCCCAGTTCCCTTCCACCATCCTCCCTCTTCTTTGGGTAAAAATGTAAGAAGGCAGTCAACTCCACCTCTCTGTCAGGGCATTAGCAATCTTGAAAGAAGGAGGAGCCAAATCAAGATGCCTTGAGGCTGCAGCAAATACGCAATTTGTCAGGACAGGTTCCAATGGAGAGAGGAAGAGACCAAATGTTCCTCATCCTTTTTGCTTTAATATGTAGAAATGTTCTGAGGAGACACCAATTAGGCCACTAGTCTGTCTGTGGCTTCTTTCATAATCCTAAACATCTCTCCAAAGGAGAAGGTCTAAAAGGGAGGGGATATAGGGGAAAAAAGTTTTCTTTATCTTACTCCATATAAGAAATGTTGCTGTCTCCCCCGTTTTCTACTTCCATGAAACTGGCAGGGAGGGAAAGCTGGTCTTAGTCCCAATAGACAATGTTACTCTACATGGGAGGTGAAAAGTATGCAAAAGGAGAGTACTGTACAGCAGGTGATGAGGCAATAGGACTAGTGGGGGGACATGTTGGAGGTGGTTCTACTTCACTGACAGGCTTACCAAGGTTGTGCTGGCATCTGCCTGTTTTTTTCTAAAGGCAATCTTCTGTAGCCATACAGTTAAGCCTAACCTAACAGCAAACAGTGCAAGCAGGTCTAGTGTCTGGACCATTTCACTGAGCACAGTTGGTGCAGACTGACCCACATGACCTGTAGAGGTTTCTTCAATCCTAAATGGTGAGCCCATGATTTGTGGGAAAAATATCCTAGATCCCAAATGAAACCACCAAACCTTCCCAGAGGACTTTGAAAGCATACTCCATGTAAGCAGGCCAAATGCTCAGGCTCTGCATGCAAAAACATGAATAAGGCAGTGATTAAACCCTGGGATGCGTCCTTTCCAAAGGTAGCTGTCGGACAGCAGGATGAAAGTGAGTGATGCTCCCAGTCAATGAAGGATGTCACCTGATGTCTCAAATGGTGATGGGGAACTTGTGACTTTTACTTTATTTTCCATTTGTTAACCAGGGCATAGCACGTGACTTTTACTTTACTTTATTTTCCATCCGTTAACCAGGGTATAGCACGTGACTTTAACTTTACTTTATTTTGAATATGTTAACCAGGGTATAGCACTGATTGCAATGGACTATTTTCAGGCTCAGCTTGGGAAAATAATTACAGTATTAAACGTAGATAAAAATTACAATGCACAGCACAACCGTAACATAAGGTAGCAAATTCAAAACATATACATTCAGAGAGATGTTTATGGTAGTACTATGGCAAAAGCAGGCAGGAGAAGCCAGATCAATATAAATACAGTGAAATTGGTGGCAGATTTCTGAAAGACAGAGGCTTTTGACATTATACAAATTAATACACATTTCAAGAACAAAAGCTTTTTGGTATAGCAGAGAAAGACGGACTATGTGTTGATAACTATCTACTGTTAATAAGTATGTTACATTTACAGACATACAAAACTGAGTGGGAGACCAGTGGAGACAGGAAGAGGGGAGGAGGGGAACAGATAGGATAACTTTGTGCACTATGTTTATTATGTTGGAGAGGCAAGTACAGTAATGTCAGTCGGGATTCAGATAATACTTCCTGTAAGCATTTGGCTTGTTGAAATAGGCATTTGTAGTCTGAAACTGGTATGGGAAGGATTACCATATGTGAGGGGCAAAGCAGACAGAGAAGGAATGTACTTTGTAGTTTACTTCTTGGGGTAAGAAGTGAAGATGTTTATTGTGACAGGCCTCTCGGATTGTACTGGAGATCATAGGAAGTTACTAGGCTATTGCCCCGAGGCCCTTAAAAGCCTAGCCAAGAATTTAGCTCATGTTCCAACAAGTCAGCACTCTATGCCACTGTTCAGCAGGGACATAGGTAGAATCCCAGGGGTGTATTTTCTGTTCACCATCCAGTTATCTAGGCTGCTCTTAAAAATGTTTAATGAGGTACTGTGCTTTACATGGAGAGGGATTCTATTCCACAAAAGGGGAGTCTCTGGGGCACAAATCTGTCCCGCCAACATGTCCTACTAATGTCACAGACCAGGCTGAGGTCACACGTGCGGATTACTCGAGTGGAGCTTGACTTGCAAACATGCAACAGTCCCATCAAGGCAGGTTCTGAGATTGCTCATGCATGCCAGACAGAGGTCACCTCTGAGGAGTCTGTAGGAGAATGAGTAGAGGGACAGGGCCTTTAGCCTATCTGTGTAGGGTAGATGCTTGAGGGCCTGGATTCTCCGGGTGAGGAACCTCTGTGGTCTCGCCAGCTGCTGAATGTGCTTTGTGAGGTACACGCCAAAAGGGGTACTGTACTCAATAATGGGTCTTATAAGGGAAGAATACAGGGATGTTATGACCACCTTGTCCCTGGATGAGAAACACTTACTAATGAGCTGGGCCCATGTAGAAAGCTTTCTGTACAACTGAGCCAATATGGTGGTCAAAAGTCAGTTTGCTATCAACCTGGGTGCCCAAGCCTCCACATTCAGGTGAGAAAAAGGGGAAGATTTTCCACACTCAGAGTAGCAGCAACTTCAGATTTTGCTTTGGTGAAATGTGTGTGGAAGTGTAGGCTTTGATCCAAGCAAAGCCATAGGTGTTTGAAGATGGGGTAGTCTATAACATTCCTTTGGAGTCGCACTTAATGGTCTACTTACGTGGGTTTGATATCAGTTTGCACTTTGATGTAAAGAGCACTTTTATTTTTGGTACTGAAGACATGTTTATTTCAGTAAACCAGCTGTACACTTAAGTGAGGTTCTGTTTTGACGGGCTGGATCTTAGAGCCCGCCTTATAAATAACCATGTAGTCAGAGTACAGTACTAAGCCGGGGAGACCCCTAAGAGGCTATATCTAGCAATGAGAACACTAGAGATGACAGGATAGATCCCTGTGGGACTCATGTGGTGAGTGAACAGGGGGAAGAGCAGTTGAGGCCTACTTTGATTTTGAATTGATGGCCGTGCAGGAAATTATTGAACTAGGGGAGGGAGTGCAGGCTATCACTGGAGATATACAAGGCTGCCTCAAAGGCAAAGAAAAAAGGGGAGGTTCTGAACAATGTCTGGCCTCTGTCTCCCATCTCACAATCATAACTTACCTATAGAACCTTGTGGTCACATTAAACTCACCTTGAAATGCAGCCATTCTTAGCTGGTACATTTAATTACTGCAGCATGAAGGTTAAGCAGTTTCCTATATAGCGGGATGATGGCAGCTCAGAAGGGTCAGGTTTATCTGCTGCAGCTGTAGAGACTGCTTTCATTAGGAACACAGCACTCAGGTACATTTTCATGAATTAACATTTTATGGCAAAAGTTTTCTGTAAACTGCCTCAGGGAAAGTTTAAATTCATAAATCATACTTTCAGTCAAACATTCATAAAATTATTCACTAAATTGTTGCAGACATCAAGTGAATACTTGTAGTAGAACTTTGCCACATAAATAATAAACGTAGGGAAGCTTCTCATGGGAAATAAAGTTAGATTTATAAGAAAATGGGAAACATGGTATTTTGTTAGTTGTATGCATTACATGAAAATACTCATGTTCAGAAAACCATACTTTGCACAGCTAATGCATATCCTGGAGTTCACCCATTTACATTTATTAAAACTACAAGCAAAGGAATCATTACTACTTACAGTTTTTTCTTGGTCTGGCTCAATTAAAATCATAATGTGATCTTTGAAGCGCAGCTTTACTTGACTTTCCAGTGTGGGAAGTTTTCCAGCTTAAAAGGAATGGAAAGTAATGTTCTACATTGCATTTAAAATTATTACAACTTAGAAAGTGTTAACAACAAAATATGAACACATTTATGCAATACAGCTGATCTTTGTTGTATTACTGGACAGACTATATAATTGTATTAGGAACTTACCATAAATATCAAGGTTAAGTAGTTTCACTGTTGCATCATCACTCTTGGGATATCCTGCCATGCAGGTGGATTGTGGACAACCAGCCTTACAAAACTCTTCCCACCCATAGGGCTTCAGCTGATGACCTCTTTCTAGGGAGGGTATTGGTGGTATAAAGGATGCATCAGCTAACACCATCTTTGAATTGTTCTCAATCTCATCTCAGCAGAACGAGGGGAGAAGGTGTTAGCTTCAATACAAGGCAAGGTCTGCTCCAAAGTGCCCCAATCTGGAAGGACCAGAGAAAGGGCCAACACAAATAGGGGTGAGTAAAAAGTTTGATAGATAAAGGGGAAGGGTGAAAAAGGATATAGTTGTCACCCCAATCCCAAGAGGCAGCATGAGACAAAAAGGGGGATGGCACAATGGAGTTTGGACTGCAAAAGTGAAATTACTTGAACACTTACATTTACAGTCAAGTTTCTAACACACTGTACTATGCTCACCCTAGTTTTCACTGCTGCAGTCTTCATTTTACGGGAAAAATTCCCAAAGCAGCACAAGGGAGGGAGATGGATACACTATTTGGAGATCCTTGCAAGACAACAGAGGCAAATCCATCTCTTGCTCTGGGTGAAGTCCCAAGTTCTATTGCTTGGGAAATGTAAGCAAAAGGAGCAGGTTGCTACTTCTAGAATGGCTTGGGTGGCAACTCCTCTAGGGAAAGCTGTGGTGGAAGCCATAGCACTAGCAGGGTGCTCTTTAATGTGGCCTAATACTGGACTTTCATGATGCTGATAACAAAAGATAATGCATTCCACAGCCATTTGGAAAGGATTTGCTCGTTAACAGGTTTATTCCCCTTCTCTTTTACTAAACATATAAACACCTGGTCATTTTTTTCTAAATCCTTTTGTTCTATGCAAGTGAAATCTCAGTTTCCTGTGCACATGCAGGGAATGCAAGGTTTTCTCTCCTGAATTCTGAGGCTTAGGGAAAAAAACACACTAGAAGCTGAATCGTCTAATTCAAGGTCAATTCAGTAACCACTTTAGGCAAAAAGAAAGGTTTCTCTACAATATTCTGTCTGGAACACTAAGAAGGGCTCTTTGAACAGTAATGCTTGGAATTCTGAAACATTTGGCAGAGCTCGGTGCTACAAAGTACATCATTTCCCAAGAAAGAAAGAAAACTGATATGGCAAGAGGCCACTGGCTCAAAGGGAGTCAGTTTCGGTTTCTCTACTACATAACTTATGTCCAATGGTGGTGGTCTTTGTCTCTTGGGTAGTCTAAGGTGAATCACTCCCCTTATGAATTGCTTAGCTGAAGGTCTAGAATAATGCAGGGAGACCCAGGCAGGCATGCTGAGATACCACAAGGGTGAACCTTTATGGATGCCTAAGTTAAGACTGATTTGTGAAGGTTAAGACCCAATGCCACCTTAGGCTTTCTGGGGTCTAGGTCCACAGTAAGGCACCAGAAGGAGAGCCTTCTCCATTTTACTAAGTATGATTTTCTTGCACTGGGCCTCCTGGCCTCCTCTATAACGTTTTAGCACATCCTCTGACAAATTATGCCTGCCTGTCTGGGATTAGTGTGAGATCATGCATTCTATCAGTGTCAGTGGGTCCAGGCTGGGGTACAGCAGGGACCCCTTCTTCTGAGTCAGGGGGTTCACTCACTAAGGAAGTACCTTGCATTTTCCTCTTTGCCGAATTGTAAAGGAGAGAGAACCAGTGCTGCTGTGGCCAAAAAGGAGCTATGTGAATCATTTTTATCCTCTTCTTTTGCATTTTTGTTAAACCCTAGGAATTAAGGGTATAGCAGGAAAGGAGTTGCTAAACATGAGCAAAACTGTCTCAGCCACTTGTTCAGATAAGAAGCCAACAGGACTAACTCAGACACACACACACACACACACACACACACACACACACACACACACACACACACACACACACACACACACACACACACACACAAAATACCTGCTGGTTAATCTAAGAATATCTCCCTATAGAGCATCTATTTTTGGCAGTACACATACATTCTTCTCAATTTGTCTGCTACTGCATTCTGGTTTGGGGGGATTAAATGACTTTTAGAGAAACTCCCTTTTCTACCACCACAACTTAATCTTGCATTGCTAACCTGCATTGTACATAGGAATGAGTCCCTCCTTGGTTGTTTATGTACCACATTACTGTGGTGTTGCCCATCTGCAATAGTAGGACTAACCCCATACTTCCCCAAACACCAGGAAGAAAGGAATTCAGTGCCAGGATAAAGGCCATATCCTTGACGTGCTTTATCCTCAACCTGTATTCACTATTCCCTTGGACCTGGACAGTCCTCATATGGGCTCCCCAAGTCATATCTGAGGAGTCTGTTGTCAGAGTTATGGTATGCTGAAGGGCATTTCCTTGTTCAAGAGAAAATAGGTCTAACATGAGATTTTCTTCCTGATGCAAGGCAGCAAAGGAATAGAAGCTACCAAATTTTGAAGGTGTTGGCTCCACCTGCTTCTCAAGTAACACTGCAGCTTTTCCATATGTAGGTGTGCCAAGGACAACATAAGACTGCATGCCACCATGTGTCATAGCATCCTTAGATACTCACTTGTTTTATCTCTTGTTTTTGGCAGCATCTGGAAAACAAATCTGTTAGCAGTTTTTCCTTGCCCTGAGGGAGGAAGGCCCTACACGGAGCACTGTCCAGACTTGCTACCAGGAATGTTACTCTCTGAGATGAGACTGACTGTCAGTCCCAGTTCTACACACCACTTCCAGGTATGGTTCATGGCATCCATGGCACTATGACAGGAATCTGCTAGGACAAGACAATTGTCTAGGAGGGGAAAAATCACTGGCACAAGCCAAAGGGCAAGCCAGTGAATTAATAATGGTCTCTCCCTGTTGTAAATCTTAGACTTTTTCTGTCTTGTTTTTGATGACAGGGATCTGAAGCTTGGTATCTTTCAAGTCAAGAGTTGCCATGAATGCCCCTTGAAGAAGCACAGGTAATAGGCCTTGTAAGGTGAGCATTTTGAATTTTACATATTTCAGAATTGGTTCAAGTGAGAATTATCCAAGATGAGCCCCCAAGTGTGCTCTTTTCTTGATACCAGGAACAATCAGGAATATAAACATGTGCCTTCCTCACCCAAGAGTACTCATTCTATGACCCCTGTCTCTAACATGTCTAAGTTCCTTACAAATGAAATGAATCTGGTCTCTTGGAACTTGTGTAATATATCTGAAGTGGGTCTCTTTAAGAACTGTTGACTGTAACCTACTTTTAGAATGCTTAGCAAATACCTCTCCTGAGTAACTGTCTTCCAAATTCCCTATAAAGGCAAACATGTTCCCTCCAAGTCCTAGGAGGTGGGGGGGGGGGGGGAAGTTAGGCTGAGTCATGCCGGATACCTCGAGAGGTCTTGGACCTGGGAGTTCTTGGGTTTCTCCTTAAACTTAAAGATCATGTGCAACTATTTTTTTGCACTTAACCTACAGTCTTTCTCTTTCTTCTGTGATGACAGGATGGCTACCCACTCTGCAAATGCAATTTCCTGGACATTCTGTTTCATTTTAATGCTTCTTCCTGCTTGCAAATGTTGGCTCTCCACACATTTATGAGGGCAGTACTTCCTGTCTTCACATCATCACACTTGCTGCTTTGATGATGCAAAGTTGGACCTTTTCTGCACTGCCTGCACTATTAGGTTTGGTCTCTTCCTCTCTTTTTTTAATATGAAAATATCATGCCAATACTGCACACCAGCTGATTGTCGTATGCCCATTTATTAAAGGAGCAGGATTTGCATCAGAATGCATTTATTTTATTATTATTTTACATTTGTTGACCGGGCTAGTCTAGCTGGATATATATCCATTTTCAGTAGAGGCCCGAGGAGAAAAGCTCCACACAAATACAAACAAAAACAAAAACAAAAACGAAAAAACAAAAAAACAAAAACCAAAACAAAAATGTATTCAAATAGAAAAATATCATTACAAGGTAAAAAAGGATTAAAAGCCATATGATACAGTGTAACACTTCAGAAAGTTAACATAGAACATAATCTTTCTTATAGAGGTGACTAGATGCACTCTAGTAAGAGATAAGTACAAAAATTTACATCAGACTTGAGGGATTTAAGCAATACATTGAATAAAGTTTGATTTAGTGATAGTCTTAGTTACACGACTAATTATTAAATGTTAGGAAGAAGGTAGAAGAGGAGAAAAACAGGGTATAGGTGTTGATTAGTCAGGTTTACTACAAGGACATAGCCAGTGACTTTGGAGGTAATTTTTGAGTTTTTGTTTGAAGAGTGGCAATGATGTAGTTAGTGTTATATCACTAGGTAGCAGATTCCAGCTCCTTCCTGCTGTATTAGTAAATAGAGAGTCACCAGCTGTGTTATTAGACTTTGTTAAACTGGCAATGAGTTTACTAGAAGAGCGAAGGGAGTTGAGATTATTATATGGGATTAAAAGTTTTGAGAGTATAGGGGTATAATTGGGTTGGTACAGTTATATGTGGGAAATTGTGAGTTGGGGGATTAACAGATGGTTTTGAAATTCCAGCCAGTCTAGTTGTTTTAGGTTAGAACAGTGGTGAGTTTTAAAGGGATTTCCAGTAGCAAATCGGGCAATATTATTGTAGCAAGTTGCAAGTTTGTTAAGGTTAGTTTTCTTAAGGTTAGTAAAAACAGGTGAGGCATACAGAAGAGTTGAGATTAGATGGGAATGAGCGATCTTGGCTCTAGCTGATGTGATTAAGAAAGACTTAATTCTATATAAGGATCCTATTTTTCTGTTGACTATTTTAATGGTGTTGTTAATATGTTGATCAAAAGACAGATTATTGTCAATGGTTATTCCTAACAGTTTGGTAGTAGAGTCAGGTGAGATGACAGTGGCATTATTTGAAGAGATTGTGAAGTTTAAGGGGGAGGACCTAGTAGTGGGAGTAAAGAGAAGGAGTTTAGTTTTTTTGGCATTAAGTAGGAGGTAACGTCTGGTAAACCATGTTTCTACTGTGTTGAAGATGTTTTGAGTAAGGGAAGAAAGTTCAGTTGGAGAGGTAGCTGAGCAACTAAGGGTGGAGTCATCTGCATATTGAATGCAGGTTGCTTGAGGAATTGCCAAATAGAGATCATTAATGAATAAAGAAAAAAGAAGTGGTCCAAGAATGGAGCCCTGAGGGACACCGATGGTGACAGGTAACAAGGAAGAAATTTGATTTTCCCAGAGAACTGCCTGTTGCCTATTGCTGAGATAAGATCTGAACCAATTCATGGCTAGGTTATCAAAGGAGAGAGATTCAAGAATGTTAATTAGGATGGAATGGCTAACCATGTCGAAAGCTTTAGAGAGGTCAATGAAGAGAGCAGAAGAGAGAAGGTTGTTGTTGGTTTCTATTGATAGTGTCTGTAAAGGATAGGAGGGCGGAGGTAGTACTATGATAAGGCCTAAAGCCATGCTGACAGCTTGCTATTATGTTGTGGAGAGAGATACTGTAAAAGTTGTTGGTGAATGCATTTCTCCATAATTTTGCTAAGGGTGATAGGAGAGCAACTGGTCTATAGTTAGAGTAATCGATAGAGTTCCCACCTTTATGTAAAGGGATAATGTGGGAGACCTTCCAGATGTCTGGGATGGTTCCTTCTTGGATTGTCCTATTTATAAGTATAGATATAGGGTATGTGATTACTTTGGCTGCTTTTGGAGATAAAGAGAAGGAAGTTTGTCAGCAGATGGGGTACAAGGCTTCAGTTTATGAATAAGTCTGTAGATGAAAGAGGTAGAGATGGGTTGTAGTTTAAAGTTATGGGAGGATTGTGCTAGGTTGATTGGAAGGTTGGATTTATCAGTGTTTAGTTGTCTAGCTAGAGACTGTATAGTGTCAGTGAAGAAAGAGTTGAAGGTATTTGCAGTTAGGTGGGGAGTATCTGGATCAGCATCAAGAGGGGTGGGAGTTTTAGAGTTACCTGGGGACAACAGTCTATTGATACAAGACCAGAACTTTTTTGGATTATTTTGATGAGTTTGTTGAAGTTTACAGTAGTAGTTTTTTTTGTCAGTAATGATTGCTTTTTTAGTAGTATTTCTAAGCTGGTGGAAATGAAGAAGATCAGAGCTATTTCTATGGCATCTCCATTTGGCCCAGACTTTGTTTCTAAGTAGAATTAGATTTTTTGTTTCATTAGAGAGCCATGGGGCTATGTTGGACTTCATTCTGATGGTACGTTTGGGAGCATGTTTGTCGAGAATAGATAAGAAAGTTGTATTAAAGTATATTACTGCATTTTCAAGAGGAAGGGATTTTAAGGGGTTCCAGTTGCATTTTCTGAGTTCATTTTGAAATAAGTCTATGGTGAAATGTTTGGTAGAGCATATTATTCTAGTGGTGGGGAGGTTATGAAAATCTTTCTTTTCTCTTGTAATATAAATCACTGACATCATCTGGCAGGGTTCCTACTTTGTAAGTTTGTTTAACTTTGTTTATGAGTATCCAATCTAAGATACTCTCTTTTTTATTAGGTTTATTAATTCTTGTTGAGGTGATGGTTTGGGTGAAACCATGAAGGTTGATGAAACCATGAAGGTTGATGTGAGAGGTAGGATTTTCAGCATTGATACTTTTCCAGTCTATGTTGAAATCGCCTAGGATTATTGTTTCTTGGGGGTAAGTCATAGATACCCAGCTGAGAAAGGCTTCTAAAGTGGGTATATTATTACCTGGTGGTAAGTAAATACAGATAATGTAAAGGGATTTCTTGGTGTTAAATTGGAATTTAGTTATGAGGACTTCTACTTTACTATCCTGGGTTGGATAAGCTGGAAGGGTGGAGATATTAAGTTCATTCTTAGAAAGAATTGCTACTCCACCGCCTTTACATTTTGATCGGTCAAGTCTCACTATGTTATAGCCTTGGGGAGTAATCTCATTATCTTTTGTATCAGGTTTTAGCCAAGTCTCAGTGAGGCAGAGAATATCAAAGGAATGGATATCTAGGAGGGCATGAAGGTGAGATACTTTATTATTGATGCTTTGAATGTTCAGATGTCCTATTAGGAGGGAATTATTAAGTTTAGGGTTAATTATTTGAAAAGTAGGGTTGGTAGGTCCAGGGTTGGGGTGGATGTCTCCATCTTGTAAGGTGGGATTATTTGGTTTTGTTATTAAGTTGTTTTTTAGATAGGTTTGAAGTTTCAATTTTCTATTGGTGGGTAGGACATGATTAAAGTGAGAGAGTCTGTGGTATTTAGGTAGAAGGTAGCTAGGAGTGGAAGTAATGTTGGAGTGTGTAGTTAGGGGTGTATATGTGCAAGTTATAGTTTGTTTGTGTGAGTGTATAAGCTGGACATAGTGTAGGTTTTCAAAGGAGGTAAGAAGGTAGGCTGAGAAGAGGGTGGTTAAGAGTAAAACTGATAGTGTAAGCATGGTTAGAGTATAGGAGCCATCTTTGTGGAGAAGTAAAATTGTAACTAGAGTGAAATGAAAGGTAGAGGAAGTAGGATAGGAGGAGAGAATAGATAAGGAACCTGCAAATGTAAGTGAGGGGAATAAAAGGATAATGAAATTGTGAGTAGAGGGTTAGGAATAGAGGTAGTTTAGGGAGAGTAATTATAGAGAGTAGTAATAGGAGGGTAGGGGTGTAGTTAAATTAAGCGGGAAGGGTGAGTTAAGGGATTGGTAGGGTGAGTTAGGGGGTGTGTTTAAGGAGGTATAAGTTTAGGACCCCTGGGTGGGTGGGAATAGGGGGTAGGGTAGGGGAGTGGAGTGAGCCCGCAGGGCGAACAGAGCGGGTAGAAACAATTGAAGGAGAAGCTGGAAAGGAGACTATCAGAAATGCAGGTGAGTATAGGTAAGAGAGGTATACCAGGAAAAGGGAAAGGTCTAGAATGGCCAAGTACACTAGCGAAATGACAAAAAAATAAAGGAGGGTTAAATCAGTGTTTAAGCATAAGGTGAGAGAGAGGAGGAGCAGGTCAAGGAATAGAAACAAAAAAACCTAGGCAGGTTTCAGGGGTAAAAAATCAAACAGAAGGGAGACAGATGGAGTACTGGCAATGCTGAGGGTAAAGGGGGATTGGAAGACCAATACTGAAATTACAGACGTAGGACAGTTAGTGCAAGAGGGAGCAGCAGAGAAAAAAAAGGGATGAGGGTGCCACCTAGTGGATAAAGCAGGTATAGAAGAAGGAGAGTGGGGAAGCTAATTAGTGAAGAGATAAAGTAAAAACTAATTATAAGAGAAGGAAAGTTATAGGTGCGGAGGTGAGAAGGTAGAAGAGAGGCTGTGAAGGAGGGGTACCGGCTGCTAGTGGCTCAAGCTCAGGCAAACTGTAAGACCCTTGTAGATATCTAAAAACAGAGGCCTAGTATACCAGCGGGACTATGCCCATAACCTACTTTCTTCTTTTCTTGATAGAGGGTAAAAAAAGGAGGCAAAGCATTTTCTGTACAAAATGAGCAATAAACTATGAAACTCTAATATCTAGCATTCCTGTCCGACTGTAATCTTCAGAGCTTCACTAGAAAATTAAAATGTTTAGGAGGGATGGAGGGATTAAAACAGGAGACAAAATCAGAGGCATTCTCCAAAACTCATGGATAGCTGTTCAGTTAAGATTCAGTGACATGAGGCAAAATCAGACAATTAAGAGTTAATGACTTTGTGCTGCATATGATGCGAGTGTGTGACAGTGAAACAGAGGCAGGTCTTCACAATTGTTTCCACATGAAAGGAACACAAATTGTATGGGGTTTTGAAGACCGGATTATCCAACAATGTGTAAGTAATCTTAAAATTGAAAATTAGACAAAAAAATAAGTAAAACTGCCCCATTCTGAAAATCCTCTCTCTGTACACCTTTCTCACCCATGGTAACTAAGACAATGGACTCTGCTGACCCATTTAGATATCAGCAGCCAAGGTAAGCAGCTACTGAGAAAATGTTATTTGAGAACAGATAGGCATAGATAGGCTACTTTGATTTGGACAGCTTGTACATGATCTTTAAGCTTGCCACTTTCTTTGTAATTCCCCTTTTTCCCTTTGTCAGATTGTTAGGTTCTTGTCTGAGGTTTGTAGGCAACATCATGGCTGGGAAATTCCTGCCAAAAACTGTGGCACACAAGTCTGAAAAGGCTCCCTAACAGATTGGGTAGTTCTACTATAACCAGATTTTGTACATCTCTTGAACTGGGGTTCCAAAGATGAACTACTTACATAATGGGGCATTAAGAATCCTTAATTTCACATGGTCTTGTAGGGGAAAAGTCCTCATACAGGCATGCTTCTAGTGACTGAACCCATTGCTGCCCAGCAGGATGCATCCATAGCATCATAGCTATATTTCTTGAAGTGTTTTGCTAAACAGTAAGAGAGATCACAAATGTCCAACAACTCCTGCTTCAGGTCTTTATCTTCAGTTATTTTCCCCTTCGTCTTCATCATCTCAATCAGGGTCTGTCGATAAGACTGCATGTGGGAATGGCATTTTAAAGCCCAAAAGCCACGTTAGCAGGCATCTACACTTTTTCCCCCAGGTTTATCTAGAGTTCTGAACTCCTTCTCATTTGGGACATGATTCCTGGTCTGAGTAGAATCTGCCCCTTTTCTAGTATCCAGAGACACCACAACTGGGTCAGCTAAAGTATTTCCATACAACTACCTATTGGAATCCTTGACCAACCTGACAGACTTCCTAGCAGCAATGGGAAGGGAGTCAGGCTATAGGGATGTTTTTTTTAAAAACATCTTCAGGACCTTTAGCACTGGAGGGACAGCTAGGGGCCTACATTCAGGAAGACACATGATGTCCCTATACATTTTACCTAGGCTTCAGAGTACTCACAGGAATCCTACTGAAAATTCTCTTTCATTATGTGGAAAGTATCCCTACAAGAGAAGTCCTCTAGAGGACACAGCATCTTCAGTGTCTGAGTCTAGGGCATCATAGGTAAGTACTAGGTTATCAGCCCAAGGGCCTATGTAAACCTAGCCAACAACGTTCCCTGACTTATGCCAACCCAAGAAAGTTAATTTCCTGTGCCCCTGTCGAGGAGAGCCACAGAAGTGATCCCTGGGGTGTAGTTCCTATTTCCCATCCACTCATCAAGATTTTTCCTTGAAGAGTGTTAATGAGGAACTTTGCTTGACATAGATGGGTAGCTTGTTCCAGAGTATGGGAAGTCTCTGGGACAGGAATCTATCCCTCCAGCAGGTCCTGTTTATTGTGGTGACAAGGTTTAGGTCCCTAGAGCGTGTAGCTCGGAGGGACTGGGATTTCTTTAGGTGTAGCATGTCCAACAGCTCTGGGTTTGACATAGCTTTATATGTTGGTCAGCTGATGGAAACATGCCATCTGCTTATTTATCAGCCTCAGAATCAGAGGAGTCATACTCTACCTCATACGGCCTTGCCTTTCTCATTTTAGAACAGACTTCTGACACTGATGGCATATCTACTTCAAATCTCTAAGATTTTAAGTAAGACAAAGATTTTGGTCAACTGAGCTGTATGGGAAGATGAAGCTTGGGTAGGGAGTTTGAGATGAGGCAAGATAGGCTTAGGTTTTGGTGCCTTATGCTTGTTATACATGGAGACAAATGCCCGTGAGACTGGGTCTCAAGAGGGTAACCAAAACCTCAATACAGTTTCCCAAGAACTTCCTCGTGAACAGATATTCTGTGGTTCACAGAAACCAACAGGAATCAAGATGTGGCCTCAGTGGCTGAAGGTTCAACATCTGTCAAAAGTACATCAAGGATGTCAGTCCAACAGGATATGCCAGGCAGCAATGGCACAGGCACCTGCAGAAGAGTTGTGCCAGAGGTACTGGTCACAAATGATTATGTAGTTAGGGTCTGGGAAGGCAACTCAACTAGTACATAATCACCAGACTGTGGGAATTCTGAGTTGTTGGTGATGGCCTCTGTTTCCCTCTGTTTCCCTTCTCTTCTCCCTCTTCTCTGAATGCTTCTTTTTGTAGGTAGGCTCCAAGACACTCTGGATGATGCAACGGCAGCCCTAAACCATGTCTGTGGCTCTTTTTTGGCAGAGAACTCTTGGAGGGAATGTTAGCAACAGCAGATTGTCCTTGAAGTAAACAATGCACAGTTGGGACACCAGTCCAGGTTGTGCTCCAATTACAGGCATAAAAAAAAAAAAAAAAAAAAAAAAAAAAAAGACACTTGCTGTGATAATCTTTATACAGTTTTTGCTTATCGTAGACCAGACAACTGTAGACATCAATAGTAATTTCCTCAGAGATATATTTGGTGCCAGACACTGGCTACAATAAGACATCAAGCAAAAGACAAGGAAATCCCCTTTGGGGCACTTATCTGTCCTCAGGAAGACTTAATTTGACTAACCAGCACACTACATGAGTGGTTGGCATACGAAAGCAACTGCATAGCAAGAAAGATCTACAGATGGTGTTTGGCAACACACTCTTTGTACCACTAATGTCCTTATCCCAGAAGGATGGTGTCGGTCAAAACCTTGACATAGGGAAGAACTCTGGAAGACTGACTGACAGAGGGCTACCTGTACAGCAGGATATCTCAACAATGAAGACTGCAACAGTGAATACTGCAATGAGCATTACTTGTTAGCAACAGAACTTTGCTAAAGTCTCCACAGACCAACAGATGTACACAAATGCTAGATTACAGGTTACTTGTTAAAGACTTTTAAATTTAGTCAGCCCTTGACAATCCATTCTCAAAAACCACTTGATATCAAACACCTTAGTGACATCTAATTAACAAGACGAGCTTCCAACATTTATTTACTATTGTCATTTTAAGTAATAACACTGGCTTACAGACAGCAACCATCTCTGGCATTCCAGAATGTAAACGCAAAAATCGACAAAGGCAAAAAAAGAAAGAAGGAAATAAAACGTTCACACACAAAGATATAAAGGTATGTAGGGGCTACAAGAATTTACAACAGAAGAATTGCAACAAAAAAATGAGAAAAGGCTAGAACAAAGTTCCAGTAGCTGCTTAAAAAGCAGCCACTTGCTACAGTGATGTCAATGTGCAGTAAAGACTTGGATGATCTGTCTGTTCTCAGTTCTGCTTAAATAGATTAACATGCTACAGTGACTGACAGTCTACGAAAGTGGAGAGATGGGCTACCTTCCATTGCTATTCCTGCTTAATTAAAGAAAAACAACTTTAATAAACAAGTACAGTTTACTCTAGGGAACAAATCTAAAGGAAATCTGAAGCCTGTGGACATGCATATGCTACATCAGTTTTAATTCATCAACAATGAATATGCATACCAATTCTCATTTGCAGCAACTAAAATGAAAATTCAAAAATAAATAGTAAAATCAATATTACAGTTATTTATGCATCATTATACAAATACATCCAGCAAGACAAAAATAAAAAAAAGATACACTACCACTTTATACAAACCTTATAATGAGAATGTAGAATTGTTTATACAGAACGTCAATATTATCTTTAAGAGCCCCTGTCAATTAAACCAATAACCCGAATAACCAAGACATCACTTACAATCCCTCACATTCACTTACTTAAAGCTCAAAGCTGATCTCTACTCTCTTGAATACTGGTTAAACAACCATTAGCTACTATTAAAACCATTCAAAATAAAAAGAATGATATTCTGAACCTCAGAAAAGTTGAAAAACTCCTAAAAATCTCAAAATCACAGATTTCAATGGTACCCCATTAGAAACAACCATATGTATTAACAGAAAGTTATGTCTTACCATAACTTGGCATCTGTGTTGTCCATCTTCATTCCTCCTCACAAATGGGTCTCGGATCTAGCTCAGCCATCTCTTCCAGACCTGGATCCAACTCTCAAGCTCCTCCCTTTACCCATAATGCATTACACCCACCCCAGCACCACAGATCGAGTTTACTGACTCACCATCCATAGATAAAAAGGACAGGACAGAGAAAAAAAAAAAACAATGGAGGCTCAGACATGGGACACAAGCATCCCACAATCTTCCCTAATCCTGTAGAAAATTAAGGCAGGCAGATGGTTGGGTGGGAAAGTGAGGTATGAAGATGGACAACAGAGATGCCAAGTTATGGTAAGACATAACTTTCTAATCTGACGTCCTCGTCATTCCTCCTTATCATTGGGTCAGAGTCTCCAGCTATGTGGTCCCTGGATGGCCCTCATGGAAGGATATGCCGGAGTACCATTGTGTTAAAAGAATCCCTGCTTCTAGATACAACATCCAATTTGTATTGCATAATGAAGGTATGACTTCAGGTGGCTGCCGCACAAACATCATCAATGGAAGTTTTGGTTGAAAAGGCAGAACACGTAGCCATAGATCTAGAAGAATGCACTCTTGGAAATAGAGGTAATTCTAAACCTCTCTGTGGATAAATGAAGGAGATGCAGTCGGTGATCCATTTGACCAGTGTGATCTTTGATACTGCTCGACCCAATTTGTTAGCAGAAAAGGCTTTGAACAATTGGTCTGACTTCCTGTCCTGCTTTGTTCTATGCAAATAAAAACACAGTTGCCTATGAACATCGAGGAGGTGTAGAATTGTACTCTCCTTTACTGGAAAAGTTGGGAAAAAAATACCAGCAACTGAACAGATTGGTTAATGTTGCTTTCTGTTGCTATTTTAGGCATAAAGGAGGGATTGGTACAGAATGAAACTCATCTTTATGAAAGATTATGCATGGAGATTTAGAAGATAATGCCTGTAGCTCAGAAATTCTTTTGATGAAGTAATGGCTACTAAACAGATTATCTTCGATAACAAAAACTTCAAGTCACAACTGGCTGCTGTTTCGAACGGTGTTCGAGTCAGACTCTGCAGCATGACAGTGAGGTCCCAAGGTGGGGAAGGATCTTTAATGGGGGGGTCTCAGCAAAAAGATACTGGTCATAAATGTTTTGCATAATCTAAAGGTAGACAAGGAGCAGGATTAACTAACCATGTGAAAATTAAAAAATTGCGGCAAGCTGAAGTCTGAAGGTAGAAAAACTTGCTCCTTCTTCAAACAGGGTACTAAGGAAAAGCAAAGTATTTGAGGCTAGTGCAGAGAAGGGATCGATGCTTTTACTAGCAGTCCAAACAATGAACCTTTTCCATTTACTGTTGCAGATTTTCTTAGTTGAACCCTTTTGTGAGTCTAAGATGATGCTAAAAAAGTACAGTTGTGTACCTACCACAAATGTAGATGTTAGAGTGTATTCACTGTTGCAGTCCTAACAAATGGGTTATCCGGCTCCCAGTAGCCCTCGATCGGCCAGAATACCAAAGGTAAGTAAAAATGACATTGGCTGCCATCGGTTGTAAAGAACATCAGGCGTCCGATACAAAAGGAAGCAGCCGACATCACTTCCTCAGTCTTTCTTGCCATAACAATCAGAAGCCCCCAGAAATAAGACTTGAAGGCAAAAGCAACATTGGCAAATAATATCCAAATCAGCCTATACCTCAGGAAAACAGAACAAGAGAGGACCAAAAAGGGGGAAGGAGGGAGGAAAACCAGGACTGCAACAGTGAATACACTCGAACATCTACATTTATGGTAAGTGTACACAACTGTACTGTGTTCATTGTGTTTCACTGTTGCAGTCCTAACAAATGGGTTGATTACCAAAGCCCAGAGAGAAGGGAGGAGGAACCAACAGAAAAAAGGGTTGGAGATAATGTCCTGCAACACAGCAGTGGCAAACCCTGCCCTAGCTCTGGAAAACAGAGGCAAATTGTAATGCTTAGTGAAAGTGTGAACAGAAGACCATGTGATAGCTTCCAAAATATCTTTAGTTGGGACACCCCTTAAAAAGGCTGCAGAAGTGGAAGCTGCTCTAGTTGAGTGGGTCCTAACCCCTTGAGGAGAAACCTTGCCACGAAAGGAATAACAAAATGTGATACAATGTGCAATCCACTTGGAAATGGTTTGCTTAGAAATAGCCTTGCCCTGAGCTCCAGGGGCAAAACTGACCAATAACTGTGCTGATTTCCAAAGGTCTTTAGTCCTGTCCGGGTAAAACCTGAGATGTCTGTGCACATCAAGAGAATGTAGGATCCTTTCACCTCTATTTCGAGGATTAGGAAAGAAGGTAGGAAGGCGGATGGACTGATTAAGAGTCAGGCTAGAACCACCTTAGGCATAAAGGAGGGATTAGTTCTCAGAGAGACCCTATCTGCATGTAAAATAAGAAGAGGCTCCATGGTCATCAAGACGTGCAGCTCCGAAACCCTCCTTGCTGAAGTTATAGCCAAGAGGAAGGTGGTCTTCCAAGAGAGAAACTTTAAATCTGCAGAGGCAGCTGGCTCAAAAGGAGGAAGAGCGAGTTTCTCTAGAACAAAATTAAGATCCCAGGCTGGAGTAGGTGCCCTTCTGGGAGGTTTTAAGTTGCAAGCACCTCTGAGAAACATTTTCATCAGGGAATGAGAGAAAATGGGTTGTTCAAGAGAACAATGAGCAGAGATGTATAAATAAAAGAAGCAGTTGCAGAATAAAGGTATCTGGACGAAAACAGTAAAATTTCTTATATCACACTTCCAGATACCACCACGGCAATTCCAATGTTTAGGCTTTTTATTCCAATATTAAAAAACAGAACAATATAAAAGCTTTTGTGTAAGCGCTTTCGGGTATTAATGTACCCTTCTTCAGACAAATGGCTATTCATATCTAAACAGTCATTTAAATAGTCAAAAAGGCACCAAAAATCCACCTTAAAGAAACATTAACTGTATTTACATGAGATGTCAATATAAACATTTCATATCACTCTTATTTCTTCATATCTACTTAGTAGCATATTCATTTGTCATCTACATGTTTGTCCTATTAAAAGCAATCGTAAAAGTAATAAATTTCATTCAAAAATCTGCGTATTTCACATAACTAATAATCATCGCATTTCGCATTCATCTTCCCACAACTAATATAAAATATAAAATAGAATATATTAAAATAGAAATAAAAACATATATATTAATATATCAATATACATTGTTCTGCAAATTCATTAAATGCCATTGAATATATCAATCATAACAATCTATTAAACATTGTTGGGTACATTAATACCCGAAAGCGCTTACACAAAAGCTTTTACATTGTTCTGTTTAATATTGGAATAAAAAGCCTAAACATTGGAACTGCCATGGTGGTATCTGGAAGTGTGATATAAGAAATGAGCAGAGACGGCTGAAGCATGGATCTTGATAGAGGAAAATGAAAGACCACCCTGAAGCAAATCAGCCAGGTATTCCAGGATCAGAGGAAGGGTAGGCTGAGAAGAAGAATCCCCTCTAGCCTGCATCCAATGAGAGAACCTTTCCCATTTGCCAGGATAAGATTTCCTAGTGCTAGGCCTCCTGGCCTCCCTCAGCATGTTAACCACCTGCTGGGAAAGGGAAGAAGAAAAGGATGGAGTCATACAATGAGCCAAGCTGCCAAATGGAGAGACTGAAGATGAGGATGCAGAATGTTTCTCCCTTCCTGAACCAAAAGATCTAGCTTCAGCGGAAGATGCCAAGGAAGAAAATAGGAGAGACTGCGAAGCAGTGGATACCAATGCTGTCTGGGCCAGTCTGGAGCTATGAGAATAGTCCCTGGTCGTTCGTCCCTGATCTTCACTAATACTCTGGGAAGAAGAGGAAGAGGAGAAGGGAAGGCATAAACTGACAGCAGCGTCCAAGGGAAGGACAGAGCATCCACTCTCCAGGCTCTGTTGTGATGCTGTCTGGTGCAAAAGAGAGGTAGAAGATGGTTGTCTGAGGAGGAGAAAAGATCCACCTGAGGCGTGCCCCAACGTTGAATGATGCTGTAAAAGACTGCTCTGTTCATTTGCCACTCGTGACGATCCACGGTTTGCCTGCTCAACTGGTCTGCCAAAACACTGAGCCTTCCTGGAAGAAACTGCGCTAGGAGATGCAGGTCCAGGGATGCTGCCATGGACCAAAGATTCATGCTTGGTCTGCAAAGGGGGTAAGAGTGAATCTCTCCCTGCTTGTTTATGTACCACATGACTGTGTTGGTGTCTGTTCTGACAAGCAGGGTCCCTGGAGAAAGAAGATGCTTGAAAGCTAGTAAGGCCTGCTGAACTGTAATCAACTCATTTAGATTTATGAGCAGGTGCATCTGTTGGGCGTCCCAACGTTCCTGTATGCATCTGCAATCCAGGTGTGCTCCCCAGGCATAGTCTGACGCATCCATGGTCAGAACTTGAGTAGCAGGAGATGGTCGAAAATGCATGTCTTTGTTTTGTAGACAGGATGTTGCCCACCATAGGAACTCCGTCTGCAGAGATGGAAGCAGAGAAATGTGTGTGTCGACACCAAATGTTCTTGAGGTACCATTGCAATTTCCTCATATGCAGTCTTGCATATGGAATCATGAGAATACAAGATGCCATGAATCCCAGAGCTTGCAGGTATTTCCTTGCAGGGAGCTGGGACAGGCTTGCCAAGTCCTTGAAGTAAACTGAAAGAGTTGTCTGCTTTTCCTGGGTGAGATGTATCATCTGGGTGGCTGTGTTTAGACTCGCTCCCAGGACTGTTATCTCCTTGCATGGTACCATTTTTGATTTTTCCTTGTTGAAAGTGTAACCCAGGGAAGATAATAGAGTCTTTACGAATTCCAGATCCTTTAATAGCTGTTCCTGAGAACTTGCTTGAATCAGGCAGTCATCCAAGTATGGATAAATCTGAATTTTCTTCTGCCTGCAAAAAGCATTGACTAGAGCCAGGCACTTTGTGAAGACTCTGGGAGCAGTAGATAAGCCAAAGGGCAGCGCAGGAGAATTGATAATGTTGCTTGCCCACTCTGAAACAAAGATACTACCTGCAACTTTCCCTGATAGGGATGTGCAGATAAGCTCTTTGAGATCCAAGGTTACCAGCCAGGAATCTTTTTCTAGCATTGATAGCAACTGATGCAGAGTGAGCATTTTGAACTTTGGAATTACTAGAAGAGTTCAGAATGGAAAGATCTAGGATAGGATGCCAGGTGCCTTCTTTTTCTGGAACTAGGAAAAGCCTGGAATAAAAGCCTTGGCCTAACTGCTGAGCAGGAACTGATTCTATTGCTCCCAGATGAGACAAAGACATTTGTTTTTCTACTTCTGCTCTTTGGTTTGGAGGAGTGTCCAGAATCCCTTGGGAACTGGAAAGGTGTGGAAAGAAAACTTGTGCCCTAGGGACACCATTCTGAGCACCCATTTGTCATCCATGATCGTGGCCCAAACATCTGCAAAAAGGGCCAACATTCCCCCTAAAGGACTCTCCAGGCAAGGCAATTATTAACTTTTTCTGACATTCGTTAAGGCAAGAAAAGAGGATCCTCAACGGGGTACTTAGCTGTAGTAGACTTCAACTTTGTAGTCTGAAACTAGCAAAGGTAAACTGCCAACCGGCACTTGTGTATAAAAAGCTTCTGCTTTGGGCTCCGCGGCAAGGAAGACTGAGGAAGTGACGTCAGCCGCCTCCTTTTGTATCGGACGCCTGACGTCCTTTACAACTGACAGCAGCCAACGTCATTTTTACTTATCTTTGGTATTATGGCCAATCAAGGGCTACTGGGAGCCAGATAATCCATTTGTTAGGACTGCAACAGTGAAACACGATGAACATCCAGGGAAGCAAGCCTGGACTGTCTTACTATGGTGGGAAGTGGAGAAACCAAGCAGTCAGTTTGAGGGCATGAAGATTGGGATCTTGCAATTCTTATGGGAGAGACAGTAGATCCTGTCTTGGCTCCAGGATACATAGAGGATATTTTAGATCAGACCAGGAAAAGGGTATTTGTCGAGGCCAGAAGGGGGCAATGAGGATGACTGAGCTCTTCAGCCTGCTTGCCTTCTGAAGAAATTTTGGGATCAGCAGAAGATCACATGATTGGCATAAAGGAGACCTGGGGGCCAATCATGTACCAGAGCATCCCTCGGGGACTCCCCAGAAAGGGATCAGAGCAAAAAACCTAACTGCACTTGTTGTTGCAGCAAGGCTGGCCCCAGCGACTGAAGTTCATGTTTGCCACTGACTGATGGGCCACTCATGCAGGATCAGAACAGATCTGCTGAGTCTATCCACCAACTTGTTAGTTTTCCCCGGAATGTGAGTTGCAACCAGAAGGCAGTCTGAAAATATTGCCCATTCCCAAACTCTCATGGCCTCTCTGCATAAGGGGTAAGAATGGGTTCCTATCTATCTGTTTGCTGATGTACCAGGCCACAAACATGTTGCCTGTGTGAAAGTACAGTTTTGTACCTACCATAAATGTAGATGTTTGAGTGTACACCCTGCTGCAGTCATCACACTTGGTTATCCTGTCGTCAGGCGGTCCCCGCAGTTGGCCAGAATTCCAAAGTCTTGGTCCTGCATCGGTTGCTGTCGTTTCTTCCCTGACGTCAGTGTGCCAGGGGTATATATATATTGCATCCGACGCCATTTTCTTCAGTTTTTCTTGCCCCAGATGTCAGGTGCCCCCAAAAAGGTGGTCAGTAATTAGTACCAAATTAAGCAATTTTTGCACAAACGCAAAATCCCTCCAGCTATAAGCAAATACATCAGGAAGGTATTGTACAGATTTAGCCAGTTAGATCAGAGGGGATGGAGGGAGGGTAACCTGGACTGCAGCAGAGTGTACACTCGAACATCTACATTTATGGTAGGTACAAAACTGTATAATGTTCATCGTGTTACCCTGCTGCAGTCATCACACTTGGGTAGAATCCCAAAGCTAAGGATGGGTGGAGGAGTCATAGAGGGTTAGAGGAGGCTAGAAGGCCCTGCAGAACTGCAGTGGCGAAGCCAACTCTAGTCTTAGAGTAAAGTGGTAAGAGATAGTGTTTGGTAAAGGTTGGAACCCCCCTGAGGAAGGCTGTAGATGTAGCTGTTGCCCTGGTAGAGTGGGGCCTAATGGTAGCAGGAACTGGTTTTCCATGATAGGTATAGCAAAAATGAATGCAATGTCCTATCCATTTGGAAATGGTTTGTTTTGATATAGCCTTCCCTTGTGGAGCTGTAGCATAGGATACAAAGAGCTGGTCAGATTTTCTGAAAACCTTAGTTTTATCCAAGTAGTAACGAAGTTGCTTGTGAATGTCCAAGGAATGCAGGAGTCTTTCTCCTTTGTTCTGTGGATTTGGAAAGAAGGTGGGTAAGTGGATGGCTTGATTTAAAGCCACACTGGAAACCACCTTAGGCATGAAGGAAGGATTAGTTCATAGAGAAACTCTGTCTTGATGGAAAATGAGGAAAGGTTCCACTGCCATTAGTGCCTGCAGCTCTGAGACTCTTCTAGCTGAAGTTATTGCTAGCAGCAGGGCAGTCTTCCATGATAGAAACTGTAGATCTGCAGAGAAAGCTGGTTCAAAGGGAGGTAGCATAAGTTTTTCCAGAACAAAATTGAGGTCCCATGTTGGTGTAGGTGCTCTCCTGGGGGGCCTAATGTTTTTTGCCCCTCTGAGGAACTGCCTTAGAAGTGGATCTGTGTTGTAGTGGGCTGAAATAGCTGATGCATGGATTTTAACGGAAGAAAAAGAAAGTCCTTTGTGCAACATCTCAGTTAAATACTGTAGAATCTGAGGCATGTGAGGCTGAAGTGTGTTTTGGCCTTTAGCTTGATTCCAGGCGCAAAACCTTTTCCATTTGTCCGAGTAGGCCTTCCTGGTGCTGGGCCTCCTAGCTTCAAGAACAACATCCATAACTGCTTGGGAAAGAGGAGCTGGCTGGATGCTTAGGTGATTTGCCATGCAGCCAGATTTAAGGTTTTGAGCTGGCTGTGAAGAATCTGATTGTTTTGCTGTGTGAGCAAATGGGCAATTTGTGGTAAAATCCAAGGTGGGCCCTGGGCCATATTCCTCAATAGTGGGTACCAGTGCTGGCGTGGCCAGTCTGGGGCTATGAGTATCAGTCGTGGTCTCTCCTTTCTGACTTTAAGAAGCACCTTTGTGAGGAGAGGAAATGGAGGGAAGGCATATACTGTCAGGTTTTTCCAACTGAATGAGAGTGCATCTACTTTCCAAGCTTGATGGTGAAATGTCCTTGTACAAAATTTTGTTAGCTGATAGTTTTGAGGACTGGCAAACAGGTCTATGTCTGGAAGGCCCCATTTTTGAGTTATCATTGCAAATACTTGTGGATCCAGTTTCCACTCGTGGGGATCCATGATGTTTCTGATGAGGTCGTCTGCCAATGTGTTCTTTTTTCCTGGCAGGAATTGAGCTTGTAACTGAACTTGGTAAGCCAGAGCTGTGTACCACAAGGTCATTGCTTGACTGCATAGAGGGTAGAAGTGTGTACCCCCTTGTTTGTTTATGTACCACATTACTGTGGTGTTGTCCGTCCTTATTGTAAGTTGTCCTGGATGTAATAGATTCTTGAAGGCTGTCAGAGCATTCTGTACAGCTAGCATCTCTTTTTGATTGATGTGCAGATTCCTTTGATCTGCAGTCCATACGCCTTGAATGCACTGTCCTGCCATGTGTGCCCCCCAGGCGTAGTCCGATGCATCTGTTGTCATAGTTTGCCTGGTTGGGGGCAAGGTGAAAGGCTGACCCTTGTTGAGGTGACATGCCTGTGACCACCATAGAAACTCCTATTGTAGGCAGGGAATAAGAGATATCATTGTGTCCAAGCTGTGGCTGTGTTGAGACCATATGCTTTTTAGGTACCACTGTAATTTCCTCATATGCAGCTATGCAAATGGTATTAATAGTATGCAAGATGCCATGAAGCCCAAGGCCTGCAGAATTTGTCTTGCAGGTAGTTGGGTCTTTGTTGCCATTGTTTTGAAATATTGAGTCAGTTGTAGTTTGTCTGGCGTCAGATAAGCCTTCTGGGCCGTTGTATTCAAGCTGGCACCCAGGAATGTCATATTTTGTGAGGGTACTAGTTTTGATTTATTTTCGTTTACTGTGTACCCCAGGCAACTTAAAAGATGTTTTACAAAAGCCAGATGTTGTAAGAGAATGTCCATGCTTTCTGCTTGGATGAGGCAGTCGTCCAGGTATGGGTATATTTGAATTCCTCTTTATGCAATTACTGGTGCCAGGCATTTTGTGAAGACCCTGGACACAGTAGATAAGCCAAAGGGCAGTGCAGAGAATTGGTAATGGGTTGAACCTGCAATGAAATGGAGGTATCTTCTGCAACTTTGTCTAATAGGAACATGCAGGTATGCCTCCTTGAGGTCCAACGTTACTAGCCATGTTTTCTTGCCCAACATGGGAAGAAGCTGCTGTAGTGTTAACATCTTGAATTTGGGTACTTGTAAGGTGTTTAGAATTGAGAGGTCCAGAATTGGCCTCCAGGCATTTTCCTTTCTGGGAACTAGAAAGAGTCTTGAGTAAAATCCTTGGCCTTGCTCTCGTGTAGGTACCAGTCGAATGGCTCTCATGTCCATGAGAGCTGTAATTTGTTTTTGTGCCTCTGCCCATTGATTTTGTGGCAGGTTTGGCATTCCTCTTTTCATTGGCAAGGTGTGAAAATGGAATCTGTATCCTCGTGAAATTATGTCTAGGACCCATTTGTCCTTTGTGACAATGTGCCAGTTGTCTGAAAAAAGTGTGAGTTTTCCTCCCAAGGGGGTTGCCAAGAGAGTGTTGCTTGGCCAGATGAGGTGCAAGTCATTGAGTTTGCCTTCTGGTAGTTTGGGACCTATCTTCTCCTCCGTTCTGTGTTGCAGTGCCCCATTGTCGAGGTTTGTATTGGGCTTGTGGTTGTCCTCTGCCTCTTGGACGTCTGTATTTACCCCTCTGTGGTCTGTCAGTAGCTGGAAAGAACCAATTTTTTATTGGCCAATTTCTGCTGAAGCGAGGGGGCTGTACCTGTAGAAAATCTTTGACTGTCTGCACAGATTTTGCCTTATCCTCCATTTTCTTTAAGACTTGTTCTGCTTTAACTCCAAAAAGAACATCCTGCTGTAAGGGAGCATCTAGAAGCTTTGCTTTAACATGATCAGGCAGAGTTTGTTCCTTTAACCAAGCATGCCTACGTATAACAGACCCAGTGACAGCTGCTCTGCAGGAAGCCTCCAAAGAATCAAACCCACATTGTAAAGTATGTTTGCCTACCTGTTCAGTTGCATGCAACAGATCCTGCATTTCTTTCAATTCAGACTGTTGGGGGAGTGTGCTCATTTTTTTGTTTCAACTGAGACATTAGAAATTGCTGATATTTTAGCATGTGAAATTGGCAATTTAGTGCCATCATAGCTAGAGTGGCTGAGGTGTAAACCTTTTTCCCCCACCTGTCTGGTGCTCTGGAGTCCCTTTCAGAGGGTACAGGATTTTTTGCCACAGAAGCCTTAGCCCCTTTGGGACCCTGGGAGATAGTCTCTGGATCAGCAACAGGGCTTTTATAAAGGAATTTGTGGGAATCAGGCACTCTATAGTATCTGTCAGGTTTGGCTGGAGCAGGAGGCAGAGAATCTGGGTTCAAACTGGATTCTAAGTAAACATCATCCACAATGTCTAAAACTGGGGGGATGGCAAATGGTCTGTGCTGGGGGAGTAAAAGAAACTCTCTGAGCCTTTTCTTTGAGTCAGAGTAGTCCTGACCTTCCCAGTGAAAATGTTCCCTCATAGTGTGTAAAGTTTCCCCAAAGGAGTAGTCTTCAGGAGGAGAAGCTGAGGGAATAGAATCATCAGCATCAGAATCTTCATAAGGGGAGAAGGAGTAATCTTGGTCCTCAGTGGAGCCTGAGGAAATAGACACTTGATCAGAGGAGGCATAATCTTCCTCTTGTCTAGGCCTTTTGTCGGGTGGGGGTTGGGAACCCCTGATTAAAGAGATCAAATCTTCAGCCATTTTGAGCATCTGTTTCTTAGGCATGGGGCCTTGAACTGGAGACTGAAGTGCAGTCTTTTTAGGTTTAATAGGAGTCTTAAGCTTAGGATACATTTTTATGGTGAGCGTCGTCAGTCTGAAAACGCCTTCAGAAACCGAAGGTGTTTCTGCAGCACCAATATCTCTTTCTGCAGTGTCGTCGGTAGGGGCTAAACAAAATGGCTGCGTCGCCTAGCACTCTCCGCCAAAGGATCTGAAGCGTTCTCGGGTTCCAAATCTGCGGTAGTCAGGGGCTACGTCGGAGCCTCACTGAAGACCGGTGAACCGGAGACCAGTCCAGCCGAGGCCTCGGAGTCTGGCTTGGGTCTAGGCTGCCTGTCCTTATCCTTGCGTTTTTTGTGCACGCCGGTAGTTGGTTGCTCCGACGGCATTGTGTAGTTAAATTTTCTACCGAAGTAGTGTCGTGCGAAATCAAAGTGTCTTTTTATAGTACGCTTATTAAACCTAGCACAAAAACGACAACCAGTGACGTCGTAGTCTAGGCCTAGGCAAGGTATGCAGTAAGAATGAAAATCCTTATGAGGTATTTGCTTCCCACAAGAAATACAATTGTTAACTTTTTCTGACATCGGTCTGAGGCAACAAAAGTTTCCCCAATGGGGTACTTAGCTTTATTGAAGACTTTGGATCTGAAATTCGACTTCGAAAATCTCAGGCGTTGGCCGACCAGCACTTGCGAACTGCTTCTGCTTCGGGCACCGTGCGGCAAGAAAGACTGAAGAAAATGGCGTTGGATGCAATATATATACCCCTGGCGCACTGACATCAGGGAAGAAGCGACAGCAACCAACGCCGGACCAAGACTTTGGAATTCCGGCCGACTGCGGGACCGCCTGACGATAGGATAACCAAGTGTGATGACTGCAGCAGGGTAACACAATGAACATCTGCAATGGTCTCCAGAGGGAGAATGCTCTGAAAGGCTTGCAACATTACAAGAACTGCTCTAATCTCGAAGTCATTGATATGCATCCTGATCTCCAGGAAGTCCATGTGCCTTGGACCATCCTTCCCTTGTAACGCCCCCCGCACCCCAACTGGGAAGCATCCATGGTCAATGTGGCCATGGGAGGGGGAATCGAGAAGGTCTTGCCTAAAATGAGGCTGTCCGATAGAAGCCACCAACGAATATGACATTTGCAGATTGGTGTCAGCCTGATAAGAACAGCTGGAGATTGATAGAGTACAGACCATTGTACTGCTAATGTCCATTGAAAAATGTGCATAAAGAACCTTGCCAGAGGAACTAACAAGATCATTGCTGACATTGACCCCAGAGCTTGTAAAACTAGGTGTGCAGAGGGGGGTGGATGGGATAATGGTTCCCGAACTTGGTTCCTCAGTGTTATGATGTGGTGAAGGGGGAGAGAAGCTATTTGATCCCTTGTGTTCAACTGTGTTCCTATAAGTTCTAGGTTCTGCACGAGTCAGATTGGACTTGTCTAAACTTATGGTGTTGCCCAGGGAGTGTGACAATTGAAACAAATAATCTCTGGCTTGGATAAGTTAATGCCTCATGGGGGCAGTGAGGAACCAATCATCTAAGTTTGGAAACACCTGGAATCCTCAGAGTCTCATGTTAGATTCTACAATTGTCATGCATTTGGTGAAAACAACTGTGGTGAGCCCAAAGGGCAGTGCTATGAACTGAAAGTGATTGGCTGCCTGCTGAAAGCGCAGGAATCTCCTGTCTATTTTGATATGATAGTATGCGTACATGAGATTTACAGTGAACATCCAATCATCCTTGTTTAACAGACAGAATGGACTGAACTATAACCATTCGGAACTTCAACTTCTTTACATAAAGGTTCAACTTGCTTAGATCTAGTATGGATCTTGGGTCTCCTGTCTTTTACGGCACTAAAAGGAAGTGGGAGTAAGTTCTGAATCCTTTTTGTTCAGTCAGGACCTCTTGGATGACTCTCTTTGCAGCAATTTTCAAAATTCTTGGGTTGCTTGCTCCCTCTGACAGGGTGGCACATTGGAGAATTTTCTGCTGGCATTGGGGGGGAGGGAGAAAAAGGGGAATGTAATAGTCTCTGGATATTACATTTAGCACCTATGAATTTCCCGTCCAGAGTGTCCAGGTTTCTGGGTGCCTAGGAAAGTCTACCCCCAACTGCCTCCAGAGACGGAGAGGCAGGCAGCGCTTCAGAAGCACTGATGGGATTATCAGGGAAAGTATCCCTGAAGCCCTGGTTCTGCAGAGCCCCTCTGCCTCTAGGGTAACATCACCCATTAAACCCTCCTCCTCCTCTGCCTCTGGAAGTGGGCTCCTCGTGTGGGTGCTGAAAAGACCCTTGGGATTTATGGAACCACATTTTCTTGTCTCCACTCTGGTTCCTAGAAAAGGACCTCTGAGGCACAGAAAATTTGATTCCCATGGCAGAAAGGGTATTTCTGTCCTTTTCACAGTGGGTGAGTGATCTCTAACAAAAGACCAAAACAGTGACAAGCCATCAAAAGGGGCATAAACAAAGGACACCTTGAAGGGCTCCGCAAAATCACATAGTCTCATCCAGGCATGCCTCCTCAGGTATAGGCCTGAATCAGCAGCCTATACCTGAGAAGGCATATATAGGCCTGAATCAGCAGCCTGTGAGGTACCTTCTGCTATACGGGAGATTAGCCTCATTGAGGAGTTGGCAATGGAAGACAGAGTGGCCAGCTTGGGAGAAAGTTTCTTAAGTTTCTCTGCAGGCATGGACTCGGAGAGAAAGAAGCCGAGAGCTCCTTAATCAGCTCTTTCTGCAGCCAGGTAAAATGAACTAAATTTAATGAAAAAGAAGCAGAGATATAAAAGCGCTTTCCGAACTTGTCCAACACGCTCGACTCCTTGTTGGCCAGATGGACATTGGCAGTCTCCTCTGCCAGTTCTTTTTTAGTGGCCACTACCACCACGATAGCATTAACTACAGGACCCTTGCTCCAGAGTTTCCTATCAGCTTGTGGGATCATTCAGGGCATTTTGAAATAGACTTGATGGCATCCAATTCCTTCCATGCCTGGTGGGACACCAAATCAACAAAGTCATCCACCAAGGGAGTCACCCAGGATGCAGATGGGCCTGCTCCAAAAGCCTCCAAGAACACTTGCTCTTCAGGAGGAGGAGGCTGGACAGATCACCCACATTTTTGCTTCAGGCTCTCTAGAATGGGATCAAGGAGATCCTTCTCCTTCATCAAAGTCAGTGTCTTTGGTTAATGACTCCATCAAGGGAGTTAATGTGCCTCTCTTTGCACTTTTTCTGGGGGGACTTCCTACTTGGGATATTCAGGCAAGTATCAGAAGAAGGGGATCCTTCCTGGGCAGGACGATCTTGGAGACTGCTCGGGGCAGATTGCCTTGGGACAGAATGAGTAAGCTCAAGACCATGACCCAAGGGGGGGTGTGGGGGTAGGCTCCAGGACATGAAAAGACTGTTCTCAACTAAGGGAGAATACCCTTTCCACTATGTGGAAAGCCAACAGACCAGGAGAAGTCCTTTCCGCCTCCCTCAGACCCAAAGCAATGAAGGGGAGGAAGTCTGAACTCACTCCGGATCCATGGCCTCCAGAGGGGATCAGACCAGAGCTGCCAAGAGCCAAAGCACCCAGGGAAAGAGACAGCTCCAACAGAGATGGAACTAGCTCCATTCCCCCAGACCCGGTTCAGAGATCCACTCTGCTCCAAAGGAATAGAAACAGGGCTGATCAGGGGGACCACTGGAGTCGAGGAAGTGGTTTTCCTGGTGCCAAGGCCGACACTCTTGGGAGTCCTGAAATCTGCAACTCTAAAGACAAGGGTTGGATCGGAGAAGAAGTTCTGCTGGTAGGTCAGGTAGCTCACTGATCCGATGGGGGATGGAGACGACACTAACCCCATCTGAATCTGGGCCTTGAGGAACTTCCTCATGTTTGCCTCAGACCAGCTTCTAGAGGACCTGGAAGAAGCCGACGAGGGAGGTCTGGAGTGCCTAGACTTTGGTGAAGGGGACTGTCTTATCTGGCTTGGGGATGTGCTTTGAACTCTCTGTTCCAGAGCCCTAGGATCCAACACCGGAGCTGAAGAAACAGGAGATATGGTAATGACCTCAGTCAGATCTGAGGAGGCCTGTGGATAAGGCAGCAGTCCTCTTCGGATCCATGGTAGTTGGATCCAAAGTTTTCTTAGATTTTGTTTTAGGCTCCAAGGAATCTCTTGGGGAAGCAGAAAGAGACATCTTCTCAGGCTCCTCGGAGGAGGAGGAGGAGGAGGAGGGGGTCTGAGCCTCAGAAGCTGAAGCAGGAAGAAAACCCCTTATGATAAGCTTGTTGCACCTATCCATGAGCACATGTAGCTTAAAGGACACACAAATCTCATAATTTGCTGTGAGATTATCAACACCTAAACAGCACATGCACTCCATGTGGGCATCTTGGTTGGGGATCTTGTGCCGACAAGAAGTGCATCGCTTGAAATGCCTTGTCCGACATAACTGCTGTCAGAACAAGACCTGTTCAAAGCCTGCCAAAAACAAAGACTTGCCGCAGCAACTGTCAGCACCAACTGTAACACTACCAAGCTATCACACACTCTTTCTTTTAAGAGAAAGAAGAACTGTACAAGTCAAAAAGCACAACCAAAAGTACCACACATGATTAGCTAATTTTAAAGGGAGGAAACTATTTTAACAAGCTAAACTATTTTAAACTATCTCAAGAACTTAAGCTACCTTAACCATCAGTTAACGCTATAAAAAAAAAAACATGTCAAAAACTGTACAAAATCCTAATACTACAAATTATAAAACTAACACACCCTAAACTAGTGAAAAACGAGGGAGGTGTGCACTAATTCATTTTAAATACTAAAGCCTAAAAAGTCTGAAAAAGGATATAAATTGGTCAAGACACTGTATCTACTGTCTGGCTTTGAATGTGGCAAACCAGATCCAATGTGCTGGGGTCGGTGTAGTGCATTATGGGTAAAGGGAGAGGCTCGAGAGTTGGATCCATGTCTGAAAGATGTGGCCGAGCCAGATCCAAGGGTTGGATCAGAGACTCAATCATGTGGACGATATCAAATATACCTACTTTTATGGATGGACCATTCACTTAGCTTCCATAACCACACTGAAAACTCTAGGAAAAAGATGAACTTTTTTTTTTTTTTTTTTTAGATCCTAGAAAATATCTCCCTTTCTCTGTCTCCAGACCAGCTAAGGTTGCAATAGGCAAATGAGTCTCCCTTGCTCAACTTAAACACAAGATCCCCATCTTAGCCATAGCCTATATAACTCATCCACTCTACAGTCAACTGAAAAATAAAATCTGCCAGTTCATTTCCAACTTCCTCCCGATAGCACCACCCTCTCCAAAGCCAGATGGCTACCATTCACCTAAAGAGTTCAGCTATTCCTAGGGTCACTTCTTTTCAAACTTCTTTAACCAGATACCTTCAAGCTCTGGCTGCCAAACTCTATTAAAAAAAGCACCTCTTACAAGCTCAGTAACTTCTACTGACTGAGTCTGTCACTCCAGACCCCTAAACTAATCTGTACTTAAAAACACACTCCTTTCCATTCTTTTACCCAAATTCTAGCAATCCCAACCCCTCTCAACCTAAAAGAAATGTCCTCTTTCACCAGTTTCAGAGCACAGCTCAAATGACCTACATCAAAAAACTGCCTGGATGTTCTTTTCCACTGGGCATCATCATGCAACTCCTCCCTTACCTAAATCACTTCTACTTCCATCATCTGTTCTCACCTCCTGCTTACCTCCCACATTTACTACTAAAATGAATCTACATTTCTTTTTCCTCCTCAGTTGATAACATTTGCTTATTGTTTCAACTGTCTGCTAGACTCTGTACCTTTTGTGATTACTCAGTGTTACTGAACTAGTTCAGTTTATTTTTCTGTACATTTTGTCATCCTGTCTGTGCCTATAAATGGTACAAACTAAATAAATAAGATTTTGCTATGCCTTCACCAGAGAACCTGATGTCTACTGTCACCTAAAGTTGTCCCCTTTGCAATCTGTATGTCAAAAAAGAACAATCTAATTTTGAATCATTACCCTCATAACTTTCCATTTAATCATACACAGTGTTAGCAAAAACTCCACCGTACTTATGACACAAACGCAAGGACAGTGCAAGGGCATGTTCTATTAAAGTAGTTCTGGTCTGTGTTTTGGGTAACTTAATATCTGCATCATTTTAAATTCTGTAAGTAGTTAAGGACAAGAACTGCTTAACAAAGGTCTGGTTAGAAGGCTGATGCATGGGAGTAATTACAAAACTAAACATAATGTAAATAAGTGACATAAAAAACTGTTTCCCTAAACTTTTATGTATAGAGTTCCTATATTCTCCCTATACTTACATCAGAAATGTCAAAGGCACAAGGCAAAATTTTAAAAAGAAAAGCCTTTTAGTTCCATTTTAGTCTAAAGGTAAAATTGTACAGGACTTTCTTCAAAAAGATGCTTTTTTTCTTTCCTTTATTTTTTAAAAAATATAGACACCACATGCTCTGCTTCATATAAGATTTTTAAAAAAATAAATTTAAAGGAAAACCCCACCCTTCAGTTGAATTTATATGAGTTTTTTTATCCCTAAAGTATTAACCCTAGGTGTTTTATACTCAGAAATCCTTCAGTATCTTTTTCATTTTCTACATTTTCATTTGTTTCCCACTTCCCCGCCAGAGATAAAGAAATCTCACTTCATTACATTAAGGCCTGTGCAGCACATGCTAGACACTCTATTAATCAAAGATTATAATTTTATTTCCTGAAATTGTATCCTTGATGAGGTAAAATACATATTAGCTGAAATTAAATGATTTTTAAATGTAGAAATCCTCATGTGAATAAAAGGATGAGTTACGGTGAGTAAAGTACAGTTTTGTACCTACCATAAATGTAGATGTTAGAGTGCTCATACAGCTGCAGTCATAACAGATCATCAGGCGGGTCCTTGGTCGGCCGAATTCCAAAGTCTAGGTCCAGCGTCAGTTGTCGTCGCTTCTTTCCTGACGTCAGTGCGGCAGGGGTATAAAAGAGGCAGCCGACACCATTTTCTTCAGTTTTTCTTGCCCCAGATGTCAGGTGCCCCCAGAAGGAAGGCAAACAATGTTATGCAAAGATGCAATGTTGATAAATCAAAAACAGTAGTTGCAAGCAAATACACCATAAATGAATACCCCAAAAAGGTTATATGAAAAGTGTTTGTCATAAGGCCTGACCTAAGAGGGGATGGAGGGAGGGAAACCTGGACTGCAGCTGTATGAGCACTCGAACATCTACATTTATGGTAGGTACAAAACTGTACTATGTTCATCATGCATACAGCTGCAGTCATAACAGATGGGTAGAATCCCAAAGATAAGTAAGGGTGGTAGGCACTAAGTGGAACTAGGAGGGGCTAGGATGCCCTGCAGGACTGCTGTGGCAAAGCCCGCTCTAGATTTTGAGTATAGTGGGAGGTGATAGTGCTTGGAGAAAGTGTGCACTGAACTCCAGGTGGCGGCTTCCAAAATGTCCTTGGTAGGGGCCCCCCTGAGGAAGGCTGCAGAGGTAGCTGTGGCTCTGGTGGAGTGGGATGTGATGCATGCAGGCACAGTTTTTCCATGGAATGAGTAACAAAAACGTATGCAGTGGGCTATCCATTTTGAAATTTTCTGTTTGGAAATAGCCTTTCCCTGAGCACCTACAGCATAGGACACAAAGAGTTGCTCAGATTTCCTGAATGGCTTTGTTCTGTCCAATTAGTAACAAAGTTGTCTGTTAATGTCCAAGGAATGTAGTAGTCTTTCCCCTTTGTTTTGTGGATTAGGATAAAAGGTAGGTAAGTGGATAGTCTGATTCAAAGCTACAATGGATACTACCTTTGGCATAAAGGCAGGATTGGTTCGTAAGGAAACTCTGTCCTGATGGAAAATGATGAATGGTTGCACAGCCATGAGGGCCTGTAGCTCCGAAACCCTGCTTGCTGAGGTGATAGCCAGAAGAAAGGCTGTTTTCCATGACAAGTACTGTAACTCTGTTGAAGAAGCTGGCTCGAAGGGAGGAAGGGTCAACTTTTCCAATACGTAGTTGAGGTCCCAAGCAGGGACTGGTGGTTTCCTTGGGGGTTTTAAATTCTTTGCCCCTCTGAGGAACTGCCTTAAGAGAGGGTGAGAGAATAATGGAGGATCTGTGTTGTATTGTGCAGAAATGGCTGAAGCGTGGATCTTGATGGAGGAGAAGGAAAGTCCATTGTTTAACATCTCAGCTAGGTACTGTAAAATTTGAGGTATATTTATTACCCAAGGATTCTGTCCCTTTTCTTGATTCCAGGCACGAAGTCGTTTCCATTTGGCGGAGTAAGCCTTTCTAGTAGAAGGTCTTCTGGCCTCCAAGATGACATCCTGCACCTCCTTGGAGAGGAGAAACTGTTGGGAAATCAAGGAATTCTCCATGCAGATAGATTTAGAGTTTTGAGATGGCTGTGAAGGGTTTTGTAGTTGTGCTGGGACAACAGAAGAGGGACTAGAGGTAGGATCCATGGTGGGGAATGTGTCAGGCTCCTCAGGAGCAGATACCAGTGTTGTCTTGGCCAGTCTGGAGCGATGATAATCATTTTCGGCCTCTCTGCTCTGGCTTTTAATAGAACTTTGGGCAGCAGAGGAAGAGGCGGGAAGGCATAGGCTGTCAATGTTGCCCAATTGAAGGAAAGTGCGTCCACTTTCCAGGCCTGTGGATGATAGGTCCTTGAACAAAATTTTTTCAACTGGCAATTTCTGTGGGTAGCAAAGAGATCTATGTCTGGCTGTCCCCATGCCTGAGTTATCTTTGTGAAAAGTTGAGGATGCAACTTTCCATTCGTGTGGATCTGTCATATTTCTGCTTAGGTTGTCTGCCAGTGTGTTTTCCTTCCCTGGCAGGAATTGTGCCTGCAGTTGAATTTGTAATTCCAGTGCTGTGTTCCATGGGGTCATGGCTTGCCTGCACAGGGGGTATGAATGAGTCCCCCCCTGTTTGTTTATGTACCACATCACTGTGGTGTTGTCTGTCCTTATCAATAGCTGGCCTGGATGCAGTAGGTCTTTGAAGGTCATAATAGCCTTTTGCACGGCTAGCATCTCCTTTTGGTTGATGTGAAGGTGCTTCTCTTTTCGGGTCCACTTTCCCTGAATGCACTGATCTGTCATGTGTGCTCCCCAGGCATAGTCTGAGGCGTCTGTTGTGATGATTTGAGTTGCTTGAGGTACACAGAAAGGAAGACCTGTGTTTCTTTGGCAAGCTTGAGTCCACCACAAAAATTCCTTTTGAAGGCATGGAATGAGTGGGATCATTGTTTCCAAGCTGTGGCTGTGTTGAGGCCATAAGTTTTTCAGGTACCATTGAAGTATCCTCATATGCAGCTTTGCACATGGGATTAGTAGGATGCAAGATGCCATGAATCCCAGAGCCTGCAAGATTTTCCTTGCAGTTAGCCTGGTGTAAGTTGCCATTTTTCTGAAGTATTGAGACAGTTGCCCTTGCTTGTCTGGCGTGAGGTAGGCCATCTGGGTGGTTGTATCCAAGCTGGCACCCAGGAAAATTATTTGTTGAGAGGGTATTAGTTTTGATTTCTTTTTGTTGACTGTGTATCCCAGGAAGTTCAACAGTTTTATTACAAACGCCAGGTGCTGCAGTAGTATGTCCTTGCTGTCCGCTTGGATCAGGCAGTCATCCAGATATGGGTAGATTTGTATCCCTTGTAGTCTGCAGAAGGCGATTACTGATGCCAGGCATTTCGTAAACACTCTGGGCGCAGTAGATAAGCCAAAGGGCAATGTAGAGAATTGGTAATGGGTTGAACCTGCAAGAAATCTGAGGTATCTTCTGCAATCTTTTCTGATAGGGACATGCAGGTATGCCTCCTTGAGGTCCAATGTTACCAGCCAAGACTCCTTGCCCAGCATGGGAAGAAGCTGCTGTAATGTGAGCATCTTGAATTTTGGCACCTGTAGATATGCGTTTAGGATGGATAGGTCTAAGATAGGTCTCCAATCTTTGTCTTTTCTCGGTACCAGGAATAGTCTGGAATAAAACCCTTGACCTTGTTCTTTTGCAGGTACCTCTTGAATTGCTTTCATGTCCATGAGAGCTGCAACTTGTTTTTGTGCCTCCGCCCTTTGATTTTGTGGCAGGTTTGGCATGCCTCTCATTTTTGGAAGGGTGTGAAAGTGGAACCTGTAGCCTCTGTCTATAATGTCCAGAATCCATTTGTCTTTTGTAACAATATGCCAATTTTTTGAGAATAATGTCAGTTTTCCGCCCAAAGGTGCTGCCATTAAAGCTTTGCTTGGCAGGTGTAGGGGGCAATCATTGTGTCTGTTTTCTAAAAGACTGTGATCTATCTTCTCCACCTCTTGGGGTTGGTGCTTGCCACTGTCTGGCTCTGAAAGATCCTTGAGGTTGCCCTCTGCCCCTTTGAGGTCTGTCCGTGGCTGGAAAGGACCAATTTTTTGAAGGCCAGTTTCTGCTGAAACGTGGAGGCTGTACCTGCAGGAAATCTTTCACTGTTTGCATTGATTTCATTTTTTCCTCCATTTTCTTTAGCACCTCCTCAGCTTTAACACCAAACAATACATCTTTTTGAAGAGGTGCATCTAATAATTTAGCTTTGACATGATCTGGTAAGGTTTGCTCTTTGAGCCAAGCATGCCTACGTACAACAGACCCCGTAACAGCAGCTCTACATGAGGCCTCTAAAGCATCAAAACCACACTGCAAGGTATGTTTACCCACTTGCTCTGCACCATGCAACAAATCCTGCAACTCTTTTAAATCTGGTTGTTTTGGTTGTGTCATCTTGCTTTTCAGCTGAGATATCAAACACTGTTGATACTTTAACATATGGAACTGACAGTTTAATGCCCTCATGGTTAAAGTGGCCGAGGTGTACACCTTTTTCCCCCACCTTTCTAAAGCTCTGGAATCTCTCTCAGAAGGTAATGGATTTTTAGCAGTAGAGGCCTTAATTCCCTTGGGACCCTGTGAAATTGTTTCTGGGTCAGCAGTATGGCTTTTATATAGGAACTGGTGAGAGTCAGGAACCCGGTAATACCTGTCTGGTTTAACAGGAGCTGGAGGCAAAGAATCAGGATTAAGGCTGGCTTCTGTGTACACATCATCCAATATATCTAAAACAGGAGGGATAGCCAGTGGCATATGCTGGGGGAGCAGAAGAAATTCCCTGAGCCTTTTCTTGGAATCTGAGTAATCTTGGCCTTCCCAGTGAAACTGTTCCCTCAATGTATGCAGGGTTTCCCCAAAAGAGAAGTCCTCAGGGGGGGAGACCGAGGGAACAGACTCCTCTGCATCAGGGTCTTCGAATGGAGAATAGGCATAATCCTGGTCCTCAGATAGTTCTGAGGTAATAGAAGCTTGATCTGAGGAAGGGTAGTCTTCCTCTAATCTGGGCCTTTTGTCAGAGGGGGGTTGAGCATCCATGATAAGAGTAATAAAATCCTCAGCCATTTTAAGCATCTGTTTTTTAGGCATGGTGCCTTGAGAGGGGGTCTGAGGAACCTGTTTTTTGGTTTTCATGGCTGCTTTAGATTTAGTGAAGGCTTTAATGGAGAAGGAGGAAGGGCTGAAGACCCCTTGAGAAATGGCAGGCCTGTCTAAATTCTGAGTTTCTCCGCCAGGAGTGGCGTTGGGATCTGTAGTAGGAATGGGGGCCGAGGAGCCTGCGACCTCGGGTACTGAAGACACCGGTAATGCATTGTCATCGGTACTCAGGGGCTGCGTAGGCGCCTCGCTGAGTACCGGTAGTCAGCCTTAGCGTGGTTTCAGTAGGTGGTGCGGACCTCGTATGTCGGTCCTTATCTTTGCGTTTTTTGCACAAAACTGGAGTCGGAGTATCCGACGACATAATATAATTCAATTTTTTGCCAAAAAAGTGAAAGGCGAACTCCGCCCGACGCTTAATAGTGTGCTTATTGAATCTAGCACAAAATCGGCAGGCCGAGACGTTGTGGTCTGGTCCTAAGCAAGGTATACAGAAAGAGTGGAAATCCTTATGCGGTATTTGCTTCCCACATGAAATGCAATTATTAACTTTGTCTGACATCGGTCTGAGGCAAGAAAAGTTTTCCCAACGGGGTACTTAGCTTTCAAGAAGACTTCGGCTGAAATACTTTCGTAAATCTCAGGAGCTGGCCGACCGGCACTTGCAAACTGCTTCTGCTTCGGGCACCGCGTGGCAAGAAAGACTGAAGAAAATGGCGTCGGCTGCCTCTTTTATACCCCTGCCGCACTGACGTCAGGGAAGAAGCGACGACAACCGACGCCGGACCTAGACTTTGGAATTCGGCCAACCGAGGACCCACCTGACGGCAGGATAACCCATCTGTTATGACTGCAGCTGTATGCACGATGAACATCCATTTCAAAAGTCGGGACCCTCTAGAACGAGTCTCAAAACATGGACACTGAACGGCCGAAAAACATACTTCTATATACAAAGTCCGAGATGGCCATTTCTTTGAATATTCTTTCTTCTCCGAGGTATGGCAATCTTGGAGTTAGTACATATAAGTTAGGGGAGTGGGGGTACAGCAGGGCTTTTAAAGGAGAACAGAGATCTTAGAAATTCACTCTTCTTGAGTTTTCTTTCTAGCTTGTCCCAAGATTATGAATGCTGACATTTCAATGGGAAGCCGTTAAGGTGATTCATTAACAAAATGGTACATACTCTAATTGTTGGCCAAATAAATGTTTTTAACCACACAGCTGTACAAAATTAATGAAAGTATAAAAACGCACAAGCACTTGTTATTTAACTTAGACTGCAAAGTGACAACTGTCAACCACAAAAGTGAGTACAGCTGCTAGAATGTACTCTCAAATTTCATACTTAAGAGTCTGGGAAGAGAGGGGCAATAATTTATTTTACAGACTATAGCTCTGAACATGTAAAACCCAGTCATATATTTTGTACTGAAGAAAATACAAATGAACCATGAAACACTCTTCAACATATAGCATATAGGAAGCACAGATCAGAGTAATTTAGTTAAAAAGGAAGCATTAATACTGCTTTCTTGACTCATCTATCACCACCAAGGTAACTCAATTGAGGAAAATTTATTTACAATGCCTAGGTTTATACAACATTACAGGGACCCAAAAGGGATCCAACTAAAACAGACTGAAAAACAATATTAGATAATGATGGTGATTTTGGGGTGTAGGACAATAAAATATAATATGAATAAATAGAAACAGACTTATTCTGATTTATTAACAATGCACACAATATCAAACTATGATGCAAAGTGTTAATTTTTCAGTTTCAAGATGGAGTTTTTCTATTAAAAAGTTTTCCTTGCGTGGCACCAATTACAAGTACTCTTATAAGGCAGTTATTCAGGCTAGTACCACAATCCCTGCCTGACCCTAAACCTCACTCTTGTGATAGTAGTAGGCAACATGAAAAGTATAGTGATCCTATAAGTTGGTATGTATACACACACACACACACACACACACACACACACACACACACACACACACACACACACACACACACACACACACACACACACACACCATACACACAAACACACATAATAAGAAGCATGTGCTGCAATGCCTGGTTGCCTGATATGACCTAGGACTTGCAACAATCTTAATGGAGGGAGGCTTCAGTACAAAGCAGACAGGAACACTAGACAATACCAGGGAGATTATTTAAACTATTACTGGGACTCAAAAAGTTAACAACAGTTCTAGCATCAGTATGCAGTACATGAACACCAAAAATTAAAATCCAATGTCTCCCATTACTAATTGTAAGGATCTGTGATTTATGAGGGTGGGGCAAACAAACAAGAAGGATCAGAGATGTTCTATCAACTCAGACAGTTGAGATGTATGTGGATGTGGGTGTGTGACTGTATGTTTATAGGATAGTGAATGGGGGGGTGCCTGTACCAATGTGATGCACAGGCCACCAGTGTTATCTACCACAGACAAGTGGTGATAAGAACTAGCAAGTGTTGAAGGCGACTATGAGATATACAAATTAGCTGACAATTAGATCTTTCCTCGCTGTGGCTAACATGTCTCTGAATCTCAAATGTATACACTGTGTAAACAGACCCTTTTTAATGCAGCTCTTCCTGCCATTCCTGGGGCTCTTTCTGAATGCTTAATGTAGCCCTCTGCAGCAGACTGTAAGAGGGAAACCATAGCTTCAATATTCTTCTGTGGGAGAATAAAAAAAACTTTGTTGAACTTTCACAGAGCAAAACTTGGATTAGCCTAGCTAACACTCCTAGAGATTTAGGATAAGGACTCAGGAGGAATATCTTGATAAAATGGGTCTATATTGAAAACAAGAAAGTTCTCAAGAGTGAATACATATACATTGACACAAAGAGTGATGTATTAAAATAGCGAAATTCATATTTAGCGAAAAAGAAACAGCAAATATGTTTGTTTAGCCAACAGCGCGCTCTGGGTGTGCTTTAAATAACTAAAGAAAAGTAAAACAACTCTGTTTTGAAGGGTAACATAGTTGCCCAAACACAATCTCAGTAACTTCTTATGTAGCCATGTGGGGATGAGGAAATATATCCTTTTCCCCACTGTAGTGCAATCTTGAAGTTTGTATATTTAAGTAGGGGGGTGCGCGGGGGGGGGAGCTTGCCCCCCTGCAAAACTGTATTATTTAATTTTTTTTAGTTAATTACAGCTTTGGCTAAACCTACATGTTTGGTGTTGTTATTTTTGGATAATACGTGTTTCGCTAGTTTTATACATCGCTCTTTATGTGTCGATGTATATGTATTCGCTGATGACAGGGTTTTGTGTTTATAATATAGACCTGATAAAATCACTGCCTCAAAAAAGACACATTGTAAATATGAATAAATGTAAATCCATTACTTTTCAGTGTCATTACTGCGGGAATCAGACATTTATTTAATTTACTGGTTTGTTATCTGGGTGGCTGGAATGGCCCCGAGGTGTTTTTCAAGCATGACAAAGGATCCCCTCTGGAGCAATAACTTATACAGAAAAAATACATACATAGCAAGTACAAAAAAGTACAATGAGATTAGAAAAGGAAAGTAAATGACATAACAGTAAAAACATCAGATAAGTTAACAATAGATGTTACAAAGAGTGAAGCAACTTTTACAGGGTCAGCGAAAGGTTCCACACATAACATTTAATTTCTTTATTTCTTTATTTAACATTTGTTTACTGGGAGAATCCAACTGGGCAAGAAACTCATTTTCACTGGAGGCCCAGGGAGAAAAGCTCCATTAAGATACAAACAGTAGACTTAGAAACAGTACAATACATTGCATTACTTATTCAGCTAAAATAAAGCAATACGATTAAAAACAATATGTATAAAAACTGAGAAGAGAACATTAAAATGGATACAGCTGTTATACAAGAATTTATAGTACAAACAGGTGGGTAGTATAAACAGATATTAGTACAGGAATAAGTATTTGGTGTAGTGCCAGTGTAGACTTTAGGAGATTCTGAGTGTATTTCTGGATGTACACTATACAGCAATCTGTGAAATCACGATGCAGTAGTAGAAATCAGTGATTAGTACGTTCTGGGGTGAGCTTGAACTAGAAGGATATAATAGGAATAGGACAGCAGGGATACCTGTGTTAGGATAGTAGGGGTGAGTGTGGACTAAGGTGCAGTAATGTTAGTGACCGCAGTTTGTTTAGGTATCTTTTTTTATGCAGTGTCTCTGAAGCATTTACATGAGTATTCCCTTAGTAGGTACTCAACCTTAGTTTTGGAAAATTACAAGTGTTAAGTCCTGTATCTAAATGTGTGTGCAGATACACACATGCATATATTCCAGGTCAGTTGTAAGGAATGAAAGCGCTTACTGCTTTGTGTTATAATACACAGTCTGTCTCAGTATCGCATTTTACTCTTATATTTATTTATTTATTTATATTTGTTGACCGGGAGAGTCCGACTGGACACAGGTCCGTTTTCAGCGGAGGCCCGGGGAGAAAAGCTCCACATTAAGTATTATTTGCATTATACAGTTAAAAAACATAGCATTTAAATATAGACATTAGTCCAGTTAAGGACGCAAGACAAGAAGAAAACAGATGTAAAACAGCTGTAGAACATAGTACAATTTTAAAATATGGTGATATATACTATATATATGGTATGCATTGTGATTAGTGACACCATAATGGAAGATTTATACAGCTGTTGTATATTACACATACATATGCACACACATTTATGGGTCTACAAGTGCACACACACGTGTACACACAGTTTTGTGCGACTAATCCAACCAGTATGTTTCTGGGGGGGGGGGGGGGGCTGTAAAGCAGAGTACCCAGTGAAAGTCACTCAAGACAGGAGAAGAATATAAAAAAATCCATAAGTGGTGTTCAGAGAAGGCACGAACTTTGGACTACAGGGCTGTGATGAACTTGCCAATGAGCCACAGTGCTGCTCAAGAAATGAAAACTGAAAATGCACCTGACACAGCATAAACACAAGAGACATTCTGCATGACTATTAAATAAGTATGTGTCAGTTTGTATCAAAGAGGTTTATAGTACCTATTCCACCTTTTACTGGAAGCATGGGGAAAAAAAATGAAAAATCACCATCTTAATTCTTGGCACCTTTAAAGTAGTTCTGCACTGATGCCTTTTGCTAGAATGAGCAGTAATCTGAAATATAGGCTGCCTTTTGTAAGAAGGAAACACATTTTTGTCTTGTGACCCACCAAAAGCAACAAACTTTCTGCCTTGAGGTTACAATGCACTGAACAGTATGGAATCAGCTAGTCAGAAAATAAAACCCTCGCAAGTAACTTTCCAGTTAACTCCTGAAATCATGTGCCACTTTGTGGAAATAAGCTATACTGCCCTGAAACTCTCAAAGAGAGTCTTGCTAGGGAGAAGAGACAATTACCCTAGAGAGAATTTACAGACGTGGAGTCAAGGCCAACAGTACTAATTTCTGAGGGGCTACATCTCTGGGAAAATGCATGCTGTCAAAAATCTGTTATTGTAAAAACAAATCCTTTAAATGAATGTTTAAGTTAGCTACTTAAATTGCCTGAGACTGTTTTGTCTTACACTTTTGTTCCTTCTCTTGGATAAAAGAACGAGCTGTCGTGACCACAGCATCAGGGTGTAGAACTAGAAGTATACCTAAAGCAAGCCAAGGTTCTAGTTTAACAGGTCCTGGGTTGCCACAGGAGTCGGATGTGACTTCAATGCTAAAGAAAAGTATCCGAGGAACCAGATTAAAAACGAGAGAAGAAACAGGTTAATAACTTTTTAAACGTTTTCCTTTTTATATCAGGTTCTACAAAGGTAATGCTGGATAATCTCATTCCAATAGTTACCCAGGGTACCAAAGAAAATATAACATTTTTAGTGCTCTAACAGCAAGGGAGATGGAAGTCACCATGAAGTTCAGTGCTATTGTCTTAAGACACAGCAAAGCAGCAAATATGTAAACACTTTACAGTGTGGATATTAATCTGATAAACATTAGCTAACAGACAAGTACAACTAAATAATGCATTCTTGTAGATCCTGTTGCCCCTTTTTATATTTCTTAAAACTAGAGGAGGTATCTCTGAAACAAAAAAAACTACAAAATGGTATCAAAAAAAAAAAAATATAGCCCTCTTCTTTTTTCCCCTTCTAAATTTTTGAAATTATGCTCTACTGAGTGCAAATCAAGGAGCTTTCAGTCTTTTAAAATATATTCCATACTTCTCACAGTAATGGTTAAACACAAATTAAACACAAACCAGCATTTTCTCTTTAAATTATATTCTGTAATTTCTCAAACACAAACTGTATAAGGTTTTCTAGGAAATTCATCACGTTTCTCATTGATAAACCAGTGTTGTGGTACAGAGGGATATATAAAGCCCGCAACTACAGCTCAGGTGACTCGGGTTCAATCAGCAGCCTGGGTGCCTGAAGTGCTGGCAAGGAAGGATGGGATTAAGGGCATGCATTGTGGCATACCTCACAGATGATTCCTAGCAGAAACTGGGGATGTGTGGTGGGGTGGAGGGTATGTATGGCTCTAAGGGAGAACAGGCAGGGGACATTAGCTGATTTGTTCAAGAAGGGGGACAATAGCGGATTTGTTCAAAAAGGGGGACAATAGACCAGCAAATCCACCTCCCCCAGTTGTTGAGGAAAAAAAACACTGGCAGCAATATGATGCTTCATAAGTGTCCATGATCTCCTTGAAGGCACCAGACATTGGTTGGGTACAGCCCAAAGGAAACTAAGGTGGGTCCAAAGCCCAGTGTACAAGGAAAGGAGCGGGTAGCAGTGGATAGTCAGTTAGGGGAGCAATAAAATAAATAAAATAAAAATAAAAAAGTACAGTTTTGTACCTACCATAAATGTAGATGTTCGAAGATCCACATTGCTGCAGTCCTTACATATGGGTAGTCCGCTGTCCTCGGTCGGCCCGAATACCAAAGTATTAGGCTGACGTCGGTCATGGCGCTCAGATCTGACATCAGAGCATCAGGGTATAAAAGCGCATGACCGACGTCATATCCTCAGTCTTTTCTTGCCCCAGATGTCAGAAGGCCCTAAAAAGAAAGGCCACAGCCCAAAAACAGGATACCTCCCAAAAACATGCCCAATAACAACCATCACCCAAACCATATAACCATGCCAAACTACAGAGGGAAGGAGGGAGGTAAATTGGACTGCAGCAATGTGGATCTTGAACATCTACATTTATGGTAGGTACAAAACTGTACTATGTTCTTCATCTCACATTGCTGCAGTCCTTACATATGGGTAGAATCCCAAAGCAGAGGTAAAGGGAGGATGGCAAAATCATAAAGCATTAGGGGCTGCTAAAATGCCCTGTAATATTGCAGTGGCAAATCCAGCCCTAGACTTAGAATAAAGAGGAAGGTGGTAATGTTTAGAAAAAGTATGTACTGAACTCCAAGTGGCTGCTTCCAAAATATCTTTTGTAGCTAGGGCCCTTAGAAAGGCAGTAGAAGTGGCAGTAGCTCTAGTGGAATGAGGTCTGATTCCAGCCGGAATCTCCTTACCATGATGGGAATAGCAGAAAGAAATACAAAACCAATCCATTTAGAAATAGTTTGTTTTGACACAGGTTTTCCCTGAGAACCCAAAGCAAAAGAAACAAACAACTGCTGAGACTGCCTGAACCCTTTGGTTCTGCTCAAATAATAACGCAACTGCCTGTGAATATCCAAAGTATGCAAAATCTTCTCCCTTTATTTTGGGGTTTGCATAAAAAGTAGGCAAATGAATAGTTTGGTTCAAGGCCACACTAGAAACCACTTTAGGCATAAAGGAAGGATTAGTACGCAAAGATACCCTATCCTTATGAAAAATCAGGAAAGGTTCCACTGCCATAAGGGCCTGTAATTCAGAAACCCTTCTTGCAGAGGTAATGGCCAACAAAAAAGCAGTCTTCCATGATAAATACTTTAACTCGGCAGTAGCTGCAGGCTCAAAATGTTGTAGAGTAAGTTTTTCCAACACAAAATTGAGATCCCAAGCAGGAGTAGGAGCTCTACGTGGGGGTCTTATGTTCTTTGCCCCTCTAAGAAACTGCTTAAACAAAGGATGAGAAAATAAAGGAGGGTCACAGTCATGGTGAGCAGAAATGGCTGCAGCATGAACCTTTATCGAGGAGAAAGACAAACCCTTGTCCAATAGCTCAGTAAGATATTGGAGAAATACTTAAATCAGGCTTGGAAACATCAAAGTCCTTCGCTTTGCTCCAAATAAAAAATCTCCTCCATTTATCAGCATAAACTTTCCTTGTACTAGGCCTTCTGGCCTCCAAAATAACATTCAAAACTTGTTGTGGAAGCTGAGACCCTCCAGGGTCTAAAGCAGAATATGCCAGGCTGTTAGATGCAGAGACTGAATCTTGACATTGAGGAAGTGGTTGTCCTCCTGAGACAAAAGATGCGGAATCAAAGGCAGAGGCCATGGAGGCTCCCGTACTAAACTCCTCAGTAGTGGGTACCAGTGCTGTCGAGGCCAATCCGGCGCTATCAGAATCATGGATGGCCTGTCTTGTCTGGCCTTCAAGAGTACCTTGGGAATGAGAGGCAGAGGTGGAAAGGCATAGACATGAAGATTGCTCCAACTGAATGATACAGCATCCACCTTCCAAGCTGTGGGAATGAAACATTTTTGTGCAAAACTTTGGCAACTGGTAATTTAGTGGAGAAGCGAACAGATCTATGTCTGGAGTCCCCCATAACACTGTCAACTTTTGAAATACATGAGGATCCAGTTTCCACTCGTAAGGATCCACTATTTGTCTGCTCAACACATCTGCTAAGGAGTTCTGTGCTCCTGGTAGAAACCTTGCCTGAAGATTGAGGTGTAAACTGAGAGCAGTCTCCCACAAAATCATCGCTTGCCTGCAAAGACGGTACGAATGGGTTCCCCCTTGCTTGTTGATGTACCACATGACAGTAGTGTTGTCTGTTTGAATCAACACCTGCCCCGGGAGAAGTAAATCCTTGAAAGCCATCAATGCAAATTGGACTGCTAACATCTCCTTCAAGTTGATATGCAAATGTTGAAGTCTGACAGGCCACGTGTCTTGCACCCATTTTCCATTGAGGTGTGCTCCCCAAGCCTTGTCTGAGGCATCTGTCGTTAGAATCTGACTCGCCTCTGGTCGGGTCACAGAGAGTCCCTTGTTTAGGTGACATTCCTGAGCCCACCACAAAAATTCCTTCTGAATGCAAGGTATTATCTGAATGACAGTGTCTAGATCCTGGCAGTGTTGTGTCCATACATTTTTGAGATACCATTGAAGCTTCCTCATATGCAGTTTGGCATTGGGAAGCACCAGAATACAAGATGCCATGAACCCCAAGGCTTGAAGGACTGTCCTTGCAGTCAGCCTGGACTGTAGAGACATTTGATGGAAATAAAGAGAAAGGCTTCTTTGTTTGTCCGGGGTCAAAAAAGCCATCTGGGAAGCTGTATTCAGTCTCACACCCAGAAAGCACATGTCCTGAGAGGGTACTAGACTGGACTTTGTTTCGTTCACAGAATACCCTAGGCATCTTAACACTACCATCACATATGCTGTAGATGATGAAGAAGTTCGTCCTTGTCTTGTGCAATAATTAGGCAATCGTCCAAATAAGGATAAATCTGTATTCCTCTTAACCTGAAAAAGGCTATCACTGGAGCCAGAACCTTTGTGAACACTCTGGGCGCAGTAGATAAGCCAAAGGGCAATGCAGAGAACTGATAATGTAAATTTCCAGCCCGAAAACGTAGGTACCTCCTGCAACTGGGCCTGATAGGAACATGAAGATAAGCCTCTTTGAGATCCAGAGTTACCATCCAGTGATCTTTTCCCAGCAGAGGTAAAAGCTGTTGTAACGTCAGCATTTTGAACTTTGGAATGTCCAGATAAGTATTGAGGATAGATAAATCCAAAATTGGTCTCCACGTGTTTCCTTTCTTTGGTACTAGAAACAGGCGAGAGTAAAATCCTAGGCCCACTTCTGACAGAGGAACTGGCTGTATAGCTCCTATTTGAAGAAGTATAGAAATCTGCTTGTGAGCCTCTATCCTTTGCCGAGGAGGAACGTCTGGCATGCCTTTGAAAGGAGGCAATGTATGGAAATAGAACTTGTAGCCTCGGTTTATAATGTCCAACACCCATTTGTCCTGGGTGACTAAAAGCCAGTTTTGCTTGAAAAGTGCCAACTTTCCTCCCAAAGGAGCTGCCAGGCAAGAAGAATCTGGCAGCTGAAAATGCAGGTCATTGGGCCTGTTTACGAAAGCACTGGCCCCTGCCTTCCCCTGCAGGTTGTGCAGGCGAACTCCAAGTTCTAGGCCTGAATGTACTATGAGCTCTGCCCCTGCCACGTCTGGATCTACCCCTAGACTGAGAATCAGAAGAAGGGTACGTCCACCCCTTAGTAGGCCAATTTCTACTAAACTTTGGAGGTTGCACCTGCAAAAAATCTTTAACAGTCTGCATAGACTTAGCCTTGTCTTCCATTTTCTTCAAAACCAACTCCACAGGGGGACCAAACAAAACTTCAGACTGTAAAGGGGCATCCAGAATTCTAGTTTTAACATGCTCGGACAAATTCTGATCCTTAAGCCAGGCGTGCCTACGAAGAACTGAACCAGTGGCAGCCACCCTAGAAGAGGCCTGTACAGCATCAAAACCACACTGCAAAGAATGCTTACCCACCTGTTCAGATACATGTACTAAATCCTGCAATTCTTTACACTCAATGCCCTCTGCCAAAGCATCCACTTTAGATTTTAGCTGAGAAAGGAGGAAATTCTGATACTTCAACATATGAAACTGGCAATTTAAAGCCCTCATTGCTAAAGTAGAAGAGGTATACACCTTCTTACCCCATCTATCCAAAGCTCTAGCTTCCTTATCTAGAGGAACCGGATTCTTAACAACAGAGGCTCTAACACCCTTAGGCCACTGACTAATAGTTTCCGGTCCGCCCTAGGACTCTTATACAGATATTTATGAGCCTCAGGCACCCTGTAATACCTGTCCGGTTTAACTGGCGAGGAGGCAAAGAATCTGGATTAAGGGAAGCCTCGAGAAAACATCTTGAACAACATCCAAAACAGGAGGTATAGCCAAGGGTCTATGCTGTGGTAAAACAAGAATTCCCTAAGCCTCTTCCGTGAATCAGAGAAATCCTGTCCTTCCCACTTAAAATGCTCCCTCATGGAATGCAGAGTTTCTGAAAAGAAAAATCCTCTGGAGGAGAAGCAGAAGGAGTGGAATCCTCTGCATCAGAATCCGAATAAGGGGGAAAATCTTGAATATCTTCAGCAGAAGACACTGAGTCATCTGAGGCCTGATCCAAACTTTCCAACTCTGGCTCCACCCTGGGCCTCTTATCAGGAGGGGGCATAGAACCTCTAATTAAAGTAATCAAATCTTCTGCCATTTTAAGCATGTGCTTTTAGGCACAGACCCTGAAGTACCTGGAGTGACACCAGAGGAAGGCAAAACAGACCTGCCCTTAGAAGAAGCCTTAGAAATAGTAGCAGAAGGCCTAACCACCTTAGGCATAGACGGGAGAACAGTAACCTGAGAGGCCCCTTCAGCCTGACCTGACTCCTGTGAGGCCACATCCTGCAAAATCAAAGTTTCCCCCTGAGACTCAACAGAAACTTCAGTCGGATCCACCTGTTCCACTGTAGTTTCTACAGGACCGGCGTCCGAAACGGACGAATCATCCTGTCTAGTTTTCAAAGATTTGTCTTTGCGCTTCCGTGGAAGCGGGCGCCGGAGGATCCGACGGCATATTATAATTACACCGCTTACCAAAGACTAACCTAGCGCAATCTAACCTTCGTTTTATGGTGCGCTTATTAAACCTAGCACAAAACCGACACCCGACTACGTCGTGCTCAGGTCCCAAACAAGGAATGCAAAGAGAGTGATAATCCCTATGCGGTATCTGTTTCCCACAAGAAATACAATTATTCACTTTTTCTGACATCCGGAATTAACTGAGGCAAGAAAAACAAAAATATTCCCAACGGGTACTTAGCCCAACTTGGTTTCGGTCTGAAACTCAGAATACGAAAATTTCAGAACGCCGAACGGCACTTGCAACGCTGCTTCTGCATCGGACCATGCGGCAAAAAAGACTGAGGATATGACGTCGGTCATGCGCTTTTATACCCTGACGCTCTGATGTCAGATCTGAGCGCCATGACCGACGTCAGCCTAATACTTTGGTATTCGGGCCGACCGAGGACAGCAGACTACCCATATGTAAGGACTGCAGCAATGTGAGATGAAGAACATCAGACATGGTTAAATCTACTCATTGACAAAATCCATAGCTGAAGCTTCTAGACTGTTTTGCTTAAGAGCAGACTGTAAAATTGTTCTAGATTTGCAAACTGTGGTTTCCCAGCTGAAAAATATGGTACAAGTAGCCATACCTCTCAACTGTTTATGATTGTCAGGGATATCCCTGATTTTAAATTATACTTAATAATGACAATAATCAAAGTTACAGACTTCTTTTTCTTCAGAAAATGTACATTAATTCCCATTTGCTTATTCTGTCAATGTCTCAAGTTTATAATACTAATATTTTAAAAGTGCCCCTGATTATTTCCGAATTTGCCCCCAGTTCTTTTGTGATTTGTCCCTGCTTCACTGAGAGCTATGCAAGTAGTACGGAAGTTTACCAGCTTGACAGAACTGAAAAAATAAACTATTCAGTCTGTGCTCTTTTTACCTAAATTATCTCAATATGATTAAATGAAAAAAGAAGTTATGTACTCACCATAACGTTCCATCTGAGTAGTTCTACTTTCATTTGTCTTCAACCTGTGGGGATACGGATCCGTATCGGATCTGGCCCTGCAACTTTACTAGCTCCAAGCTCCTCCCCTTACCCATAATACACCTCCACTACCTTCCAACCCCCAGATCGAGTCTGCTGACCTTTATATTGATAACCCGACCTGAAAAATACTTTATGACCTACAACCGCAGCCTGTCCACATGACAAGGTCAGGAGGAAGGAGGGAGGGACAGTTGAAGACAAATGAAGTAGAACTACTCAGATGGAACCATTAAGTGAGTACATAACTTCTTTATATGAAGCAGTTTACTTCATTTGGTCTTCAACCTGTGGGAGAGTCCCCAAGCTACTAAACTCCTGGGAGGCCCTCATGGAAGGATATTCTGGAGCACCGCAGAACCAAAGGATGCTCTCCTTCTGGAAGTCAAATCCAATTTATAATGAGAAATAAACGTATGAGATGAGGACCAAGTAGCTGCAGAACAAATATCATCCAATGACACTCTATACCAAAAAGCTGCAGACGTAGCCATGGACCAAGTGGAATGAGCCTCCACCTGACCTGGAGGAGACATGCCTCTATCCTTACGGACCTCCAAGGTCACTACTGCTAGATGGATTTCTTCATGCATCCATCTAGCAGCAGTGACCTTGGAGATAAGTCTCCCCAAAAAATGGCTTATAGAAAGACACAGAATCAGATTTACGGAAATATTTTGTCCTGTGTAAATAGAATGAGTTTGTATTCCATTTTGTAAGAAAAATTAGGAAAAAACAGAGGCAAATTGATGGTCTAATTGATATTTACCGATGATGCCACCTTAGGAAGAAAGGATGGATTGGTTCGAAGGGAAACCCTATCTTTGTGAAAAATCATGTAAGGCACTTTGATGGACAACGCCTGTAATTCTGAAACCCTCCTGGCAGAGGTAATAGCCACCAGAAAGACTGCTTTCCAGGATAAAAATTTCAGATCTGCTGCTGCAGCAGGCTCGAGGCGGAGCGACCAAAGCTTGAAGAATCATAGTGAGGTCCCATTGGGGAAAAGGATTTCTGACTGGGGGGGCGTAACAAAAAGGTGCCTTTGATAAAGGCTTTGCACAGTCTGGAAGAGGCTAAAGAGGCAGAATTCTCGCCCACATGAAAATGAGAGATGGCAGCCAACTGAACCTTGACAGCAGAAGAACTAGCTCAGTGCTGAAAAATATCAACTAGGAAATCAAGAATGGCAGAAATAGGAGCCGTGAAGGGGTCTAAACTCCTTTGAGAGGCCCAAAAAAAACCCATTTCCACTTGCTGCGATAAACCTTCCTGGTCGAAGACTTATGAACAGCCACCAAAATAGATCTAACAGAGGAGGATAGTCCAGGAGTCCTAGCAATCATGGAAACAGGAGCAGCCAAGCTGTGAGCTTCAAACTGCGCAGATTCGGGTGAGGCACCCCCAAAGGGTGTGATATCAGATCCTGAATGGGATCCAGGATCCAAGGCAGAGCCAGAAGGTGAGACCAAAGGAAGGTAAACCATACCTGGCGAGGTCAAAATGGGGCAATGAGGATCACTTTGCTCCCCAGTCAATGAGCTGTCTGTAGAAACCTCGGAATAAGAGGTACTGGTGGGTAAGCATACAGAAGACCGGGAGGCCAAGCATGAACTACAGCATCTCCGGGGGACACCCCCGGCAGGGGGTTCAGAGTGAAAAACTCACTCTACTTCGCTTTGGAAGGAGATGTGAAGAGATAGCAGCAAGGTCGACCCCACTCGCGGAAGATATGTTCCACTACTGAAAGATTCAGAGACCACTCGTAAGGCATCAGAATAGTCCGACTTAGCCTGTCCGCTAGGATGTTAGACTTTCCCAGAATGTGCTTTGCGATGAGAAGGCGACCTGTGTTGATTGCCCATTTCCCACACTCTCATGGCCTCGCAACAAAGGTGGTAAGATCTGGTCCCTCCCTGTTTGTTGATGTACCAGACCACTGACATGTTGTCTGACTGAACTGCAATCATTCCCAGAGGAAGAAAGGCATGAAGGGCCTACAACGCTAGACGGACCGCCCTCATCTCTAGGACATTTATGTGCAAGCTGGTCTCTACAGGGGACCACAAACCTTGGACTGTCCTGCCCGAACAATGCCCCCCCACCCGAGTTGGGAGGCGTCTGTGGTCACTGTGGCTTGGGCCGGGGCTGGAACGAAGGGTCGTCCCTCCAAAATGTCCAGAGAACAAATCTACCATACGAGGGATGACTGACAGACTCGACTGAGATGAACTGGGTATGACAATGGCAGTTCCAACAGGGACCATTGTACAGCTAGAGTCCACTGTAGAATTCTCATGTGTAACCGGGCACATGGAAGAAGAGTTAAGGTCACCGCCATAGAGCTTAAAGCCCTCAAAACTGATTCTGCCGTTGGGAGATGAGAGTGGTAGATCAGGGAGACATGCATCCTCGGTTTTGTACTCTCTCCGAGGTCAGAAAGATTTTGCACTGTAGAGTATCTATCGTGGCACCAATGTAGTCTATCACCTGTACAGGATCTAGGAGTCATTTGGATGCACTGATTGCGATTCCCAAACTCAGGGCAAGAATCAGGAAATAATCCCCGATTTGGGAGAGTAGATGCCTGGTGGGAGCAGTTAGGAGCCAATCGTCCAGGTACGGATAGACCTGAATCCCCTGAAGCCACAGGTGAACCGCTACCACCGCCATCACTTTGGTAAACACCCTGGGGGCTGTGGTGAGACCAATGGGTAGGGCACGAAATTGGTAATGATTGACTCCTAGACAGAAGTGGAGAAACCTCCTGGAGCTTCTGTGCATCTTTATGTGATAGTAAGCATCCTGGAGGTCTAATGAGCACATCCAGTCACTCTCTTGCAGGTACAGCATGATGGACTGTAATGTGACCATCCCGAACTTCTCTTTGGCAACTCACAGGTTCAGGGTAGAAAGGTCCAGAATGGGCCTTAAGTCCCCCATTTTCTTTGGCACCAGAAAGAACCTGGAGTAGAAGCCCGATCCAGACTGATCTGGGGGGACGGTTTTGATGGCTCATTTTTCTAGCAGCTTGGAAATTTCCTGTGCTGCTGCCTCCCTTTGCATGGGCGGTATGTCTGGGAGGCATCTGGGAGATTTGGGGGGACCCACAAAGGGGATAGAGTATCCTCTGGATATGATCTGAAGCACCCAGTGGTCTGATGTTATGGACTCACATACCGCCAGGTGCAAGGATAATCGTCCCCCAACTGCCTCCAGGGTAGAGCAGTCGGGCCACCCCTCAGGGTTGCTGCCTGGGCCTGTCCAAGAAAGGTTCTCAAGACCCAAAATTCCTCTGACCCCCTCTGCCTCTGGGCCGGTGTCCATTCTGCCCCCCCCTCTGCCTCTGGGGGAAGAAGAGCCCTGAGTGTCCCAGGAATACTGGGACTTCTGGAAAGTACAGTTGTGTACACTTACCATAAATGTAGATGTTCGAGTGTCTTCACTCTTGCAGTCATCACTATAGGGTTCTTCCTGCCAGCAGGCAGCCCTCGGTCGGCCAGAATCCCAAAGTCTGGGTCCGGTGTCGGCTGTGCACTCACCCTCCCTGACGTCAGTGTGCCAGGGGTACAAAGCTCCCAGCTGACGCCATGTTCTCCAGTTTTTCTTGCCCCAGATATCAGGTGCCCAAAAGTAAAGGCTAAAAGTAAAACAAAAATGTAACGTACAACAAAAACCCCATACCCTGTAGCAAATACACCTCAGAAGAAGGGTGAAGCAGGGAACCACACCAATAAAAGTATAAGAGGGGACAGGAGGGTGGGTAACCCAGACTGCAACAGTGAAGACACACTAACATCTACATTTATGGTAAGTGTACACAACTGTACTATGTTCATCGTGTTTCACTGTTGCAGTCATCACTGTAGGGTTGAATCCCAAAGCTGAGATAAAGGGTGGTGGTTACTGAGTAGAAGGGGCGGCTAGAAGGCCTTGCAAGACTGCAGAAGCAAAGCCTACCCTAGACTTGGAATAAAGAGGGAGATTATAGTGCTTAGAGAAAGTATGCACTGAACTCCAAGTTGCAGCTTCCAAAACATCTTTGGTAGGGACTCCCCTGAGAAAGGCAGCTGAAGTAGCAGCAGCTCTGGTAGAGTGAGTCCTAATTTTTCCTGGGATTTGCTTTCCATGATGAGAGTAACAAAATCTGATTCCATGAGCAATCCATTTAGAAATGGTCTGTTTTGAAATACTTTTGCCTTGGGAATTTGCTGCATAAGAAACAAACAGTTGTTCTGTTTTCCTGATATCCTTGGTTCTGTCCTGGTAAAAGCGAAGCTGCCTGTGCACGTCCAAAGAATGCAAGATCCTCTCCCCCTTATTTTGTGGATTAGGGAAAAAAGTTGGCAGGCGAATAGTTTGGTTTAAAGCCACTTTAGAAACCACTTTAGGCATGAAAGTAGGGTTAGTCCTCAAAGAAACCCTGTCTTTATGAAAAATAATGTAAGGTTCCACAGCCATGAGCGCTTGTAACTCCGAGACTCTCCTGGCTGAAGTTAAAGCCAGTAGGATAACAGTCTTCCATGATAAATACTTTATATCAGATGTGGCAGCAGGCTCAAAAGGAGGCAGAGTAAGTTTTTCCAGGACATAATTGAGGTCCCAGGCAGGAATGGGTGGAGTCCTAGGGGGCCTTAAATTCTTTGCTCCTCTGAGATATTGTTTCAGAAGTGGATGTGAGAAAATTGGAGGATCTGTATTATAATGTGCAGAGATAGCTGAGGCATGTATTTTTATGGAGGAAAAAAATAAACCCTTATGCAACATATCTGTTAGGTAGTGTAAAATCAGTGGAATATTTGGAACGTGAGGATCTGATTCCTGAGCATGCATCCAGGTGCAAAATCTCTTCCATTTACCTGCATAAGATTTCATAGTGCTAGGCCTTCTGGCTTCTAAGATAACATCCATGACCTGTTTGGAAAGGGTAGGATTAATTATAGACCCTGAACACGCCAGGCTGCCAGGCTGAGAGTTTTGATATGAGAGTGCAGGACCTGGCCCTGATGTTGAGACAAAAGATTTGGAATCTGAGGTAGAATCCAAGGAGGTTCCTGGGATAGATTTATCAGTTTTGAGTACCAAAATTGTCAAGGCCAATTCGGGGCTAGTAAGATCAGCTTTGGTTTGTCCTGTTTTATTTTTAATAACACCCTTGGTAGAAGAGGTAGTGGTGGGAAGGCATACCCCGAGAGGTTCCTCCAACTGAATGAGAGAACATCCACTTTCCATGCTAGCTTGTGATATGTCCTTGTGCAAAAAGTCTGTAACTGGTAGTTGTAGGGAGATGCAAACAGATATATGTCCAGGCAGCCCCAGGCTTCTGTAATCATCTTGAATATTTGGGTGTCTAGCATCCACTCGTGTGGGTCTGACAGGTTCCTGCTCAGGCTGTCTGCCAGAGTGTTTTGTTTCCCTGGCAGGAATTGAGCTTGTAGATCCACCTTGCAAGCTAGTGCTGTGTTCCATAGAGTCATGGCTAGTCTGCAAAAGGGGTAGGAGTGTGAACCCCCTTGCTTGTTTATGTACCACATAACTGTGGTGTTGTCTGTCCGTATCAGTAGCTGCCCTGGCTGCAAAAAAGATCCCTGAAAGCCAAGAGGGCATTCTGCACAGCTAACATCTCTTTTAAATTGATATGTAGATGCTTCTGATCCTCTGTCCAAAAACCTTGCAGGCCTTTCCCCTGCAAGTGGGCTCCCCATGCATAATCCGAGGCGTCCGTGGTTATCACTTGGTAGGCTGGAGGTAGACTGAAGGCTTTCCCTTTGTTTTGAAGACATGCCGTGGCCCACCAATGGAATTCCTTTTGCAGGCAAGGCAAGACAGCAATCACTGTTTCCAGACTGTGACAATGCTGGGACCATATGGTTTTTAGGTACCATTTTATCTTCCTCATATGCAGTCTTGCATATGGTATGAGTAGGATGCAGGAAGCCATGTAACCCAAAGCCAGCAGGAATTTCCTTGCAGTTAGCTGAGACATTAATGCCAGGCTTTTGAAAGTTGAAGCCAGCTGTAGTTGTTTTTCTGGCATCAGGAATGCCATCTGGGTTGTGTTTAAAAGAGCACCCAGGAAAGTTATCTGTTGAGTGGGTGCCAAATTTGACTTTTTTACGTTCACAGTGAATCCCAGGTACTTGAGTAGATTCTGAACAAATTCCAGGTGCTGGAGTAAAATGTCCTTGCTGTCTGCTTGAATAAGGTAGTCGTCCAGATAAGGGTAAATTTGAATTCCCTTGAGTCTGCAGTAAGCTACTACTGGTGCCAGGCACTTGGTGAAGACCCTGGGTGCAGTAGACAAGCCAAAGGGCAGCGCAGAGAATTGGTAATGTTTCGTGCCTGCCTTGAACCTGAGGTATCTTCTGCACTCCTGTCTGATAGGAATGTGTAGGTAAGCCAAGTCCAATGTCACCATCCATGCATTTTTGCTCAACATTGGCAGGAGCTGCTGCAGAGTAAGCATCTTGAACTTTGGTATCTCTAGGAAAGTATTTAAGACTGACAGATCCAGGATGGGTCTCCAAGTATTTTGCTTTCTGGGAACTAGAAAGAGTCTTGAATAAAAGCCTTGTCCCGTCTCTGAATTTGGAACCGGTTCTATGGCCCTCATAGCCATGAGGGACCTCACCTGTTTTAATGCCTCTGCCCATTGAGTTTTTGGTAGGTCTGGCCATCCGTTTGGTTTTGGTAAGGTGTGAAAGTGGAATTTGTAACCTCTTAAAACTACATCCAGAACCCACTTGTCTTGGGTTATGCAAGTCCAATTTCGGTGAAAAAGAGAAAGTTTTCCTCCCAGAGGAGCTTCCAGGAGAGAGGTTCCTGGAGCCATGCAGGGGGGGAGTCAATGAGCCCGTTTCCTATAAGGTTGAGACCTATCTTCTCCACCCCGGGGGTGGAAGCACTCCACTGTCTAGGTCTATAAGAGGTCTGTGCTTGGGCCCTCCCTCTGGGGCACCTATATCTACCCCTCTGAGGCCTGTCCGAGCTGGGAAAGGACCAATTTTTAGCTGGCCAATTTCTGTTAAATCTAGGAGGCTGAACTTGTAAGAAATCCTTTACCATTTGCATGGATTTTGCCTTATCCTCCATTTTCTTTATAACCTCTTCAGCCTTAGACCCAAACAAAACATTATGTTGAACAGGAGCATCCAGTAATTTTGCTTTTACTTGATCAGGCAAATTTTGTTCCTTTAACCAAGCATGCCTTCTAATGACCGTGCCAGTGGCAGCCACCCTGCAAGAGGCCTCCAAAGCATCAAAACCACAGTGTAAGGTATGTTTCCCCACCTGCTCAGTAGCATGCATCAAATCTTGTAATTCCTTATTGTCCGCACATGCAGAAATGGTACACAGTTTTTGTTTCATAACAGACAAAAGGTATTGCTGATATTTCAACATATGAAATTGACAATTTAAAGCCCTAATAGATAAAGTAGCAGAAGTGGACACTTTTTTGCCCCATCTCTCCAAAGCTCTAGAATCCTTATCTGATGGAATCGGGTTCTTAGCAGTGGCGGCCTTAACACCCTTAGGACCCTGAGAAATGGTTTCTGGATCAGCAGTAGGATTTTTAAATAGAAACTGGTGGGAGTCAGGGACACTAATATCTATCAGGCTTAGCAGGGGCCGGAGGAAAGGAGTCTGGGGTTAAATTAGACTCAGAAAAGACATCAGCCACAATATCCAAAATAGGAGGAATAGCCAGGGGTCTGTGTTGGGGAAGAAGAAGGAAATCCCTAAGCCTTCTCTTAGATTCAGGGTACTCCTGTCCTTCCCCCATGTCATGTAAAGTTTCCCCAAAAGAATAATCTTCAGGAGGAGAAGCTGAAGGAATGGATTCCTCAGCATCAGAATCTTCATAAGGAGGGAAAGTATAATCCTGTTCAGAGGAAGACACTGAAGAGATAGATACCTGATCAGAGGATTCATAATCCAATTATTGTCTTGTCCTTTTGTCTGGAGGGGGATGGGAACCCCTAATCATAGTTAGCAAGTCCTCCGCCATTTTAAGCATTTGTTTTTGAGATTTAGGTCCCGGATCAGAGGCGGCCCGGGCTTGAGTCTTTGTTTTAGAAGGAGTCTTTGTCTTTGCCTTTACCTGAAGCTGCGTAGGCCTGAAAACTCTCTCGGAAGCCGGTACCTGCACAGCGGCTCTGGACCCATCCGAGGGAGCATTATCCGAAGGTACTGCACCTGGAGTATCCGAAGGCCTAGTTGGCTCCTCGTGGGAGTCCGTTTCGGCAAGTGGTTCTGTAATGGCCGACGACAGGGGCTGCGAAAGCGCCTCACTGACGACGGCCAAACCGGCAGCTGGCTCTGATTGTAAACTGTCGTTTTATTTGGACCTCGGAGGCCTATCCTTATCCTTGCGCCTTTTATGAACTCCGGTACTCGGAAGCATGTCCGACGACTTGTTATAATTAAATCGCCTCCCAAAGTAATGAAAGGCAAAATCGTATCTCTGTTTAATAGTACGTTGATTAAATCTAGCACAAAACCGACCACTAGCTACTTCGTGGTCAGGGCCTAGACAAGGAATACAGTAAGAGTGAAAATCCTTATGAGGTATTTGCTTCTCACCTGAAATACAATTATTAACTTTTTCTGACATCGGTCTGGAGCAAGAAAAAAAGTTTCCCCAATGGGGTACTTAGCTTTGAAAAGAAGAATGTCTTCGGTATGAAGCACCAAAAATAACAGGAGTCAACCGACCGGCACTTGCGAACTGCTTCCACCACGCGGCAAGAAAGACTGGAGAACATGGCGTCGGCTGGGAGCTTTGTACCCCTGGCGCACTGATGTCAGGGAGGGTGAGTGCACAGCCGACGCCGGACCCAGACTTTGGGATTCTGGCCGACCGAGGGCTGCCTGCCGGCAGGAAGAACCCTACAGTGATGACTGCAACAGTGAAACACGACGAACATCCACATCTTCGTCTGCCCTCTCTGGTTCCAGGAAAAGGATTTTTGAGGGTTCGAGAAGCGGATCCTGATGGCAGACAGTGTCTTCCCGTCCTTCTCACTCTGGACTAATGTCGGTCTGAAGGTCTTACCAAAAAGAGTAGAGCTGTCATAAGGGGCATTGGCAAAGGACGCCTTGAAAGGTTCTGAAAATTGACATAACCTGAGCCAGGCGTTGCGCCTCATGGACATGCCGGACCCAGCCACCCTAGCCGCTCCTTCCATAGCATGTGAAAGGAGTCACATGGACGTGTTGGAGACCGCTTTCAAAGTGGCCATCCTCGCAGAGGAAAAAACTATCTAAGATACAACGTGATATGCACCTGTACGAGCAAGGGCACATTTATCCATTTCAAGACAAACAGAAAGTGAATTCCAGTCAACCTGATCCTTCGACCTATCGGAAGCGGAGACGTGATGAGCGTAATGGGCGTGACCAATCGCATGACAGCACCAACTGCCGTGAATTCACAGAGGACCCTTTGGGAGAAGGCCTGCGGCGTTCGGAACGCCTGCGGAATCAGGACGCCAACCAGGAGGAACTACAAGGAACTTGGACAGGGGCGAGACCCAAAGACAAGACCCTTTCAGGTTTCACCAAGGTTCGTCCAAGAACCAAATAAGACACTGAGGTTGTCCACTTGGTCCAAAGTGGACAAATATGAAGGGCCCGAAGTGCGACCAGATTTTCAGTCATCTCAAGTATTGGTTTTTGAGCGTAACCAGTTTTCCGGTTGCTTATTTAACAAAATGGTCATTACACCATCGGGGATGAGGGATGGCAGCATTTTAGATGCCGAAGGATTATTTTCAACACCATCAACAGTTGAAACTGGGACTGAAGAAATTCCTAGACTGTTTAGTGATACTGGTAATGTACTGTATAACTTTCAATTTAATCCATTTTTTGATATATCTTGCAACGGAATCAACACAAATGAAATTAACTCAAAGATTAAGCCAAACGAGTGTGATTCCAACGTTGTTACTCATCATGCAAATATTGGTAGTGATAGTTCACTAGTCGATGTAATATATGGGGGGAACTGTTCCAATTTGTTGTGCGACCAAATGGGCAATATGAACGTATCATGTAGCAGGGCATACATTTTTAAGAATAAGATTAATGGAATCACTGACATTTTTCATTCATGTGATACAGAATTAATGAATTTAAGTACATATACAGTAGATGAAGGGCCCAATATTCAGGATGCAAATGTAAAAGGTGTAAAATCAAGCGAGGATGAATATATACACTTAGAAGCCTGTAATTCTAGCGATTGTGACATAATAAATATTAGTCCATATTTGGTAGGTGAGGACTTTAATGTTCAAGTAAAAACTATAAAGGATAATGTGTCAGGGGAAACAGTGAACAATGACTCAAATGTTCTTAATACGTCTGTTCACCGTGAAACAACGCAAACGGAGAATGTTGATGTTTTATATTTAAATCTGGTAGAAACACCTTCATATATAGAAAAGGATTTAATGGACAGAAACATAAATAATGATTCTGATATAGTGAATTTTTACGAAGAAACAGCTCAGGGGAACAGTATCTCTGTTATTTCGGTACAGAGTGAGGGTGTGTTAAGTAACCCTAAAGTAATTTACAATTGTAGCAAAGATTTTAAAGTGTATAATTACTCAAACATGGAAATTGGTACAAAACATGCAAACTTTTTTTCTAAAGGATTTAATTTTGTACCAAGTAGAAGGGGGAATATTGTTAACTCACTTATTGATTTAAAATTATTTACTCGTAAAATGAATCTAAAATTTAACATTGAAATGGATCCCAGTGATATTGGGTATGTAAGAGATGGAAGGTTTTTGAAAAAACATAGTGTATTTAACCCTGTATGAATCACTCAGTTTCTATTTTTGAAGGTTTATGTGAAAATGACTTTAGGGAACACTATCGATACGGAGAGCATTTAGATAAAGGTAATTTAACCAGAGAAGAAATTGATATTCTAAAAATTATTAAAAGCAAAAACAGTATACGTATTATGAAACCCGATAAGGGCAATGGTGTAGTGGTCACAAACAAGTATGATTATAATAGTATTATGATGTCTATGTTATTACAAGATAACTATAGTGAAGTTAGCCTTAATGAAATACACATAGCATATCAGAAGATAGATATGGCCTTGGATGACATGTTATACCAAGGAGAGATAACTGAGAGTGAGTACCAATTTATGTTAAACCAGTACCCTGTAGTGAGTGCCATATTTGGTATACCAAAAATTCACAAGGGTCTTAACAATGAGAAATTTAGACCTATAGTGGACGGAAAACGTAGCAAAGTTAGCTTTGTTAGTCAGTTTTTGGATGAGAAATTAAAGAAAGGCTTAGGAGTGACACCCTACTTAGTAAAGGATTCATGGCACTTTTTGGAAAGTATAAAGCATTGTATCATACCTAAGGATTTTTATTTCGTTACCATAGATGTATGCAACCTTTTTAGTGTGATTCCACACGATACAGGATTGGAATGGTTAGAGGAACAACTAGGTGTAACTGGGGTCTATGAACAGGATGAAATCAATACATATGTTAGATTAATGGACATAGTATTAAGGAACAACTACTTGTATTTTGATGGCCTTTACTTCAAACAGTCTTTTGGTGTAGCTATGGGGGCAGCTTGTGCCCCCACCTACGCCAATTATATTATGGCCCATTGGGAAAGAAAGTATGTACATACAAATGAATACAGTCCATTTATCCATTTGTATTTAAGATTTTTGGACGATATTTTTATAATTTGGACTGGAGAAAAACTTATATTGGACAATTTCCTTGATTATATTAACAACACAATTTGGTTCTTAAAGTTCACATATCAGGTTAATACTCACAAGATATATTATTTGGATGTGAGTTTAACATATGATGAACAAGAAGGCAAGGTTAGATCGAACATTTTTAGAAAGTCCACCTTTTCCAACTCTTACCTTCATTTTGATAGTTGGCACCCACCACATCAAAAAAAAAGCCATAGTAAAAGGGCAGATGGTAAGGGTTGCACGTATGGTAAGTGATAAAGTAGAGTTCGAGAAGGAATTAGACTTTGTCACAAAAATGTTTTTAAACAGAGGTTACCCTAACACACTGTGTTCAGATCTTAAAAATGAGATTATATTTAAAAGAAGTAACAAGGTAATAGTTCCAATAATTACATCTAATTTAGACCAATTTGGGTATGTCACTGGTAACAGGGAAGCAAACACCTATGGGAGTGATATTATTTTGTATATTCTAAACTATAACATGGATTCCGAGTTTATTGTGAATATAGTTATGAAATATTGGGAGACATTTCATAAAAATAAGGTGGAACCGAAGATTTTTGCATACAAGCCTAAGTTTGTATATAGGAAAGATTTGTCATTAAAGGATATTTTTGAGAGAAGTATGGCGGACACAATGCCCACTAGTTATAAGAACAAGGGGAACTACAAGTGTGGTAGATGCACTACTTGTAAATATATATATATATATATATATATATCAGGACACACACTTTCTATTAATGAAAGTGACATACATATAAATGGTCATTTTGATTGCTACAGCAAAAATTTAGTGTACGTTGCAATGTGTGATTCGCGCAGGGCGTTTTATGTGGGCAAAACCTGTAGAAGGTTTAGGGATAGAATAAAAGAACATATTCTTGATATAAAACATCAAAAACCCACAAATGCCCTGGCAAGACATGTTATGACCAATGAAGGACATAACTTTAAATTTTGTGTTGTCCAACAGGTAGGTTTTGACCTACAAGGAAGAACAACACAGTACCATTTAGATACGAGTGAGCTTATGTGGCAGCTTAGGCTTGATGCAAACCATTATCCAGGTTTAAATGAGTGTCTTTCAATTAAACCTTGGCTTAGGTTAAAAAAAACCTTCAGAATATTTAGTTGATTTGATTAGGTATTTTGAGTGTAAGGACCAGCATGTAGTATAATAATTATATATATTTTTTGTATATTTGGATATGGGTATACTACAGCATTAGCTGTATATCCTTTAGATATACAAATATGACATAATTTGAATGCTTAGTAAATATTATATAGAACACATATATTATTACATAAGAAAGAATTTTTATTATACAAGGAAATTAAGATTTAGTGTATAGTGGGTACAGTGTTGAATTATGTTGGTATACACACACCTTTACAGTCTCAGATATTAAGGGTAAATCAATTTAAAATTATAACGGTATAACATCTAAGAACAGAATAGGGATGTTGTATACATTTTTAGAGAAAATGTTTTTTTAATGGGGAAGGGCGTTTATTTGTGGTAGCACCTTTTTAAACAGAATTGACAGAGTTTAATTGTTTAATTAGTTTTACCTGTTTGTATATATATAGGCAGTACCTTTTCACCAATCTGATGAAGTCATTTCCTTGGGACGAAACCTAGGTCATTGGTGAATTTGGTGCTACTGTGTTGGAGTGTTCATTGCTCAGTGCGTCTGGATTAAACCTGCTTTCTACAACCTTTGGCAGCTTGTACTTGTTCTTCCTATTTTTATTGAAGAACATCCACATCTTCGTCTGCCCTCTCTGGTTCCAGGAAAAGGATTTTTGAGGGTTCGAGAAGCGGATCCTGATGGCAGACAGTGTCTTCCCGTCCTTCTCACTCTGGACTAATGTCGCTCTGAAGGTCTTACCAAAAAGAGTAGAGCTGTCATAAGGGGCATTGGCAAAGGACGCCTTGAAAGGTTCTGAAAATTGACATAACCTGAGCCAGGCGTTGCGCCTCATGGACATGCCGGACCCAGCCGCCCTAGCTGCTCCTTCCATAGCATGTGAAAGGAGTCACATGGACGTGTTGGAGACCGCTTTCAAAGTGGCCATCCTCGCAGAGAGCGAAGCCTTGTCCTCCTGCAACATGGACTTAGGGGGAGACTCTTCCAGCTACTTTACCAGGTCGCATTGGAGTCTGGTGACATGGGCCAGGTAGTTCAGCGCCCTAATTGAAAAGGTAGCAGAAGCGTAAACCCACTTCCCAAGGTGGTCCATCATCCGTGACTCTCAGTCAGGAGGATGAACCGAGGAACTCTCCTGGGCAAGTTCCTTTTTTGTGGCTGCTGCTACCACCATAGCATCTACGGGGGAGCCCTTGTTCCATGCTGGTCTGTCTATGGGGGGACTTATTATCAGGTCTTTTTGGAATTGATTCTATGGTGTCCGGCTCCTTCCATGCCCGCAAGGTGACCAGATCCACCAAAGGATGCGCAGGAGGGGACACCCTGGAAGTAGATGGGCCATGCCGAAAGCGTCCAGGAACATGGACTCATCGGAAGAAGGTTTGGGACAGACCAACCTCCCAGTTGGAGCAGGATTTCCATGAAATGTCCATGATATCTCCAAAGGAGACATCCTCAGGAGGTGACCTAGGGGAACCTTCTCCTTCATCCAAGTCTGTATCCTCGGTGAGGGAATCGGGGGAGTCCAAGTGCCTCTACTTGCACGTATGCTTGCAAGGTACCTCTCCGGGGGGGGGGGGGCTCGCAAGCCACTTGTTCCTCAGGGGGAACCGTCTGGGGCTCCTTGAGCACAGGCTGTCCCTCGGGTAAAATGATGGGGACCGTAGAAAGAGCCAAGGGGGTCTGGGTGGAGTCTGAGGGGGCAGTCAGGGGTCCCGATCCAGCGGAGACAACCCTTTCTACCATGCTGAATGCCGAAGGAGTGCGAACTTCCTGAGAACCCAATACGGAGGCGGGTCTCCCTGGGTCTGACAAGAGAATCAGAGCCGGGCCCGAAGGTGGATGGAGCTCCAAGGGAGTGAACGTGGCCCGACAAAGGTGGGGCCGATGGAAAAAGTTCCACTCTCTCGGATTCGATGCCCAAGCTCCGGCTCCGAGAGCGGCTCAGATCCGAGCTGGTCAGATCCAACACGCTCCAGGCAGCTGTCGGTGTCGAGGAAGCAGGTACCATCGGCGCCGACCCCCCTGACTAAAGCCATCCTCGGATCCTAATACTCCGAACCCAATGGACGGATCAGAGATACTGTTACCAAGCTAACTACCCTAAGAAAGTATAACTTGACACACCAAGCGAGGGGAGGAGAAAGGGTAACCTACTCTTTCACTATCTAACGATTTTGTAACAAAAAAGAATATTTTAAAGGAATTTACCCACTTGAATCCTGGAGCCGCAGTGCTGCAGCGGTAGCGTTGTTGCCTCACAGCAAGAGGTTCTCCCGTTCGATTCTCGGCTGGAGTGCCTTATGTGTGGAGCAGTCGAGTGGCATTCGAAAGACATGTGTGAATGGGCGTGCCTTTGTTAAAGTTTGGGCATCGGGCTGGCAACTCGGCACAGTAAAAAATTCTACTGCCAATCATTAGTGGACCAGAATTCCACTGTGGCGACCCCTAACTGGGAAAAGCCGAAAGAAGAACAACAACCCACTTGAAACCTGGAGCTCAAGAGATCACAATGCATAAGCTATTCGCGGCTAATGAGATCTGGGGGTTGGAAGGTAATGGAGGTGTATTACGGGTAAGGGGAAAAGCTTGGAGGTCTGATGGATCAGATACGGATCCATATCCCCACAGGTTGAAGAACAAATGAAGTAAACTACTTTAGCTGTACTATTTTCCAATTCAGAGAAACAAAGGTTAAACAAAAAAAATGTTTTAAGCAACACAGGGATGGTGCTTACATAACCCTTCTACAACTCCACAAATATCAGGGGAAACTAGTGTTTATAAACAGGGGAAAAGTCAAACAGCTCAGGCAACACACTACATTATGCAGTCATATTAGAGCTTTAAAAACAAATGAGAAGTGTTTAGAAATGCCATATTTACCTTCTTCTTTCGATTTTTCCCGGCCAGGGGTCGCCACAGCGGATCATTTGTCCGCTCATGATTGGCAGTGGAATTTTACAGTGTCAGTGTCCAATCCACCTACTGCATATCTTTGGGATGTGGGAGGAAACGGGAGCACTCAGAGGAAACCCACGCGACCACAGGGGAGGACATGCAGACTCCACACAGAAGGCACCCCAGGCGAGAATCGAACTGGAGAACCTCTTGCTGTGAGGCGGCAATGCTAACCGCTGCACCACTGTGGCCACCCAAGAATTGCCATATTTACCACATTACCTAAAAAGAAAATACCTTTGAGGTAAATTCAAAGAAATCAACTGCAATACTTGCATGCTAATAATAAAAGAGCACTCATCACAGGCAACGGAGTCCTTAGGAAGAACTGCTTCTCAAGAACTAAAAGCTTCTTAAAGGCTATGACTGCTTTTGGACTCACTGTTTCTTGTACAGGTACAAAGTCTCCCCCTAGTGACTACAATAACAACTACAGGCAAAGTGAGCTCACCATACTCCTCACTGACAGGTATAAGGCAACACCTACCCAAAAGTGAAAAGTGACACCATGAAAAGGGCAAATATAATGTAGGTAATACAGTAATGCTATAGCAAGTATTTCTTACAGCTGTATCTGAATGTAACGTGCAAAAAAGTATTCATATCCACTGTAATCAATCAAAAGGCATATAATATTGGAAGATGTATAACATTGGACTAATACACTTGGTTGCAATACAACTGTCTAGAACAGTAATAACTGACGGATCATAATTTGTCTGATGTAATACAAAAATGCAACAAAACTATCTGGCTTTTTTTCCAGAACAAATTATTTTAAGTTCTGTAGTACTGGACAAAGTATACCGTTAAAACCTGCTTATCCAATGAGTCGCAGTATATGATTGCTCTGGCACTGTAAAGCACACCGTCTCAGAGACAGCCTGCAGAGTCTGCTGTGTCCATGGCATTTGTTTTTTAATTTCATGCCCTCCCAGTGGTATCAGTATGTGCAGCAACAGGTGATGTGACATTCTGAGTCTAGTGAAGAGAAAGCCATTGTTGTTCACAAACCATTATCCCTGTTGTATTTAAACTAATACAAACATAAACTTAACTGATCAAGAGGAGTGTTCAAACTTCTGGTGTGTGAGGTATCTGTCGGTTTAATATCTTTATAGCATAAATACAAAGATAATGTATTGTACCATATATGCAAATGGGTAACAGGACTGTATAAATGCATGGATACCAGACACACGGAGGGGCTGCAAACTCTGAGGAACCCAGTTTCAGTGTTTGCTGCATTTCATCTGTATGCTCTGCCCACTAAAAAAGGTATTCTGATCATGTTGTGATCACTTAGAAGGTAGCCTTTCTTCAAGGGCTGTGCTATCTTTATCTCATCTATCACCACTGGCTTCTCCACTTGGACTGCAACCTTTGCTGGTGTGGGAGACAAAAAAAACCTGTCATGACAGTTTTCATAACTACTGTTAGAGGTTTCATGTTTTTTTTTCTCTTGATTGCAAAGCACTGACATTTTTTTCTGAGCTGTAAATAACTTTGTTTTTATGCACACTAATGCATATGGATGCTTACTACGTATTATTACACAGATACACATTTAGTGTGCTAATTAGATAATGTTTATGATTAGATAGTTGTGTGCATTTTTTCTTGTATCTAGTTGGTGCTTTTTACTTACTTACCTATGTATATGATTTTTAGTTCTTGTCACAGACTTGATGAAGGCTTTATTGCATTACTTAGCCAAAAGCGATTTTTAGTTAAAAGTCAGTCTGGTCACTGTCCTTCTCGCTACTGAGGATCCATTGGGGGGTGGGGGTGGGGGGGGGGCAGATTACAACCAGTGCCAATGAGCATTAGTGTTTACTGTAGGTACAACCACTAAGACTTAAAACTCGATCACTTCTATGTGAGGTATGAATGGCTCTCTCTCTACACCTAGAACAGTTCCGTACGACCTGCCCTCTTGTAACTTCAGCTAGGGTCCTGTACTCTAATGTTAAAACACTTCAAGCTTAAAATGGCAAAAGCTGGGAGTTACTAACTCCTTTGAATTTGCTAGAAGTGAAGCACATTGTGGGTAACTTCTCATCGACCATCCAACCAGTAGTGCATGGCTTCTTTGTGCCCGTGGTGTTGACATTGTCCAGATGGCTGGTTCTGGTGATTTCAGCATTAAGGTGAATGAGGAATCAGTGCTTTTTGTAAAAGAATTCCTCTGTTCACTGAAGGGAAGGAAATAGAGTCTGTTCAGGTGGTTACCTCTGCTACCCACTTCCATGGCCAAACACAGGAATTGGTCTTCATTCTGGGGGTCAATAGCAGTGGTTTGGTGGTGAAACCTGTGACTCTGTCTGACCATTCCCTTCTTCAGTTCACGAAGGACATACATAGCATGAAATCCACTGATCTTATATAAAGCAGGAATGTCAGTTTACTCACCCTAGATGACGTGATGTCTGTGCCATACCACATTTTTCAGACAGGAAATGCTCAGGACAACTAAGAGCTGGCTGAAGCTTATAACAGGGCTCTTATAGCCACCCTGGATTTCTTGGCCCCAAGCTGTTTACTTTGGTTAAACCATGAAATTCTTGGAATGATCCTGAACTACATAAATGGGGTGGAATGGTCAAAGATTGCAGAGCAAATGGCATCGTTCTGGCTGACTGAAGGGCAGACTTACCTGGATTATCTCCTAGAAGAATTCATCTGGACATTCACCCAGCAGCTCTTCAGTGGTTGGCAGTCACAGTGCCAGTCCAGACTGCTTAGCCCCTCAAAAATACCTTACATCCAAAGAATGTAATTTGCCTGCATGTTTTTTTTGTTGAAGGGCTTGCAGCTTTCAGGTTGGACCTTGTCAGTACTGTGCCTGTACGGCATACAGGTGATTCTCATCTTTGGTTGTCTTTCCATCTTCATTTTGGAGAGACTAATTTAAGATAAGCTGGGCTCATACCTTTAACAGATCGTCACTGTATCTTTATGGAAAGAAATACATTTCTATCTGCACTAAAGAAGGACCCTATTACTCCAATCTAGAAAATGGCAGTGTTTGATGCAGAGCATCTGGAGAACTACAGACCTATTCTGAACGACCCTTTTTGGTTTACATTTTGGAGAAAGTAGTTTAGTCACTGTTCGATTCATATTTATGACAGAATGGTTTATATGACCCATTCCAGTCAGGCATTTGCTCCAGACATGGTAACAAAACAGTTCTCACAAGGGTACTTAAATACTGCATGGCAAACGACTACCATTATTATTCAGTCCTAGTCTTTCTGGATCTCTCATCAGCCTGTGACACTGTGGACCATGGGATCCTCTCAGACTGACGGCACACTCATTAAGGCACCTCAGACATGGTCATGGATTGCTTCACCTCAAATCTTTCTAGGCATCATTATAAGGTAGTGCTTGGGATGAACTCCTCGCCTACCCTGTTACTGACAGTGTTATACAAGGTTACATTTTGGGCCCACTATCATTTGCCATTCATATGACCCCTATATTTCAGACATTACAAAAATGATGTTAATGTGTCAATTAAACAGTTTTGTGGTGCCTGCAAAGTGGATGAGGGCTAGCTGAAAATAATGAAGGCACTGCATAATGTCACATATTATTTTAAATGCTGTGCAGAAGATGGGAACAACTGGACTGGTAATCCAACAGAGTGGTCCCCATTTTCAGAAAGGGAGACAAGAAAGTGAAGTATCAGGTACACAGGGATCACAATCCTCAAATTCAACAGGAAAGCCTTCAAACATGTTTCAGAATGATCGATGCAGATTTCATACTGATTACAGAACTTTATCTAAGCATGGATAATGGAAGGGCTGTGGGAGTTTACATGTTCTGTTTACATGTATTTCTTGTGATATGATAAAGGCATACAAGCAGATATCCTCTTATGTGTTGTGGTAGGTTCTACAAAAGTACAGGTGCCTGGCCTGCTCCTGCATGTCATTTGGATCTGTACAGTGAGAGCTATGACTTAAAGATGATTCACAGTCTTGTATCACTAAGAATGAAAGAATAATAAAACTACTACCAAATTTTCAAAGTACTGCAAATACAAGTAACTGCAAATAAAAATATCACATGAGAAAATAAAACAATTCTCTAAATTTGAACTAGGACATCTCACAAACTTAAGAGCAAAAAGTAAAAATAATAAAAAAAAAATAAAAAAATTCTTCTCTTCAGTTCAAATGGACCAATCTTGTCGCTAGTCCCCACAACACAAAACTACATTTTCAGAGAACCAGAACCTGACAAAATAACTTCCTGACGGTTCACAATTTTATCAAAAGATGAATGATAATGCAAGTTTTTGCCAAATAAGACACTATACATTTAGTGCTGTTGAGAGATGCATCTGCATTCTTGGCAATAAGTCAGACAAGTTCAAGATGGGTATAGGACTCCATAAAGGGTGCATCTGGTTTCCTCAGCTATCTAAGATTTTCATGGAAAGGATATGAACGTGCATCTGTGGTCTGGACAGTATCCAGTTTGGGAATGAAAATGTAGCATCTCTTATTTGCAAACAAAGTTATTAATGTGGCCTCATGTGACTTCAATTTCCAGCATGCACTACAGCAGTTCACTGCTAACTGTGAAGTAGATGGGATGGAGATCAGTGTCACTGAATCAAAGATCATGGTTTTCTCCCAGAAAAAATTAGACTGCCGTCTGCAGGTGAAGAGCAAATGCAGATGTTTAGGCATCATGGGCCTTGTTCACAACTGAAGACAGAAGGGGATGGGAGCCCAACCAGTAGAAGGGTGTAGTAGTGAAGTACTGGAGAAAAGAAGTACTCACTTTGCAGGTCAACCTGTCTCCAACCTCATATGGGGTCAAGAGCCAAAACTGATGCCCAAATATGTAGCAGCTGAAATACAAGCAATGAAAATGAGGCTCTTTCATAAGGTTGCTGGGCTAATGAGGAGTTTGGTAGTCTGGAACAAGCTTAAGTAAAACCACTACTGAAATGGTTTTGGTATAGACTGATAATGCCCTAAATGCCTCTTGCAGGAAGGGAAAGACTCTGGGGCAGACCCAAGACATGCTACAGAGATTATATTCTCTCATTTTGCCTAGGAATGTGTGAGTATCTATCAGGATGAGCAGGGAACTGTTACTAAAAAAATAAACTACTATATTTGCTCAGTTTATTACCATTGCAAACCTCATGAGGAAAATGGACTGATAAAAGACTTTCTAAGTTACAACTGTGAATGACTACACCTCCATTTTAATGATTCAAAGTTTCAAAACTTCGATCTTATGGTTCAAAGTTTTGAAACTTCGAAACTTAAAAGTAGACCTGTGTGTGTGTGTGTGTGTGTGTGTGTGTGTGTGTGTGTGTGTGTGTGTGTGTGTGTGTGAGTGTGAGAGAGAGAGAGAGTGTGTGTGTGTGAGAGTGTGTGTGTGTGAGAGTGTGTGTGTGTATTCATACAACACACACACACAATCATCATCATAAAACATGCTCTGAGTTACCAGATTTTAATAATGGTAAGAAAAAAATCAAGATGGTGTAGAGTAGTCCAGCATTTACCTGGACACCATGGTACATGATACTGCCATGTTGAGATCCTGCCAATCAATCAAAATTAGTTAAATATTGCTGGAAAACAAAATAATGGTCACACAAAAGTAATCCGTTATCTCATCTATTTTATCACTTTAACTGCCATCCTGAAAGAAGAGTACTAAATAATGTCACAATGTACACAACTCAAACCAGTTCTATCAATATTAAAATGCAATTGCTTATTTTTTTGAAGACAAATGAGAATGCAATAAGTTAAAATGCATTTCACATCAAGAAGCTTTATTAAACTATGGCAAATGTTTAGAGATGACGTATTTATCAAATAAACAAAACACACTTACTAGGTGACAACTGTTCAGTGTTCTCCACATAAGGAGGCAAGCGGTTCATAATAAAATCTTTCTTCATGTCAAATGATCTTAGTTCTTTGGCATTTTCTAACTTGTCTGCTAATCCTCTGAGGATGTTACTTAATTTTCTGGCGTGACTGGAGCCCTCCACCTGCTGAGCAACACGCAAAAATAAAACAAAATTACGACCTTAACAACACCAGTTTTCCTCATGCGTTTCCAGTTATATAAACTGACACAGACAACAGTGTTAGAAAAATAAATACATATAAATACTGTCTGAGCATAAACCCTTAAAGTTGGGATTTATTATTCATGCAGAGTTAAAACCCTAACTATGCACTCTAGCACTCCATTTCAGAAACAATGTACATCAAAAAGCAGACACATAAGCAGCATAACAAAATCAGATGAGGAAATGCTGCAGTGTTTTCTTAGCAAGACCAACAGCAAAGACAGTAGTTACACTGTAAGTGGTCACACATTAGGAGCAAAAATAATATATTCTAGAAAAGTGATTAGCGGAGTTCACAAATAGATTTTTATTTCAGGAAAATACATGGCTTTATGGGTGGAGAAGGGGTTTGCAAGGTCGATCTGGAGTTAAGGTGAAAGGAGTGATAAGCTTTTCCGAGTTACAGATGTTCCCACTAGGTGATACCTCCCTGAGGGCCTTCATGTATTCCCCTCTGGTCTGTTTGCCATAGTTCTTGTAGTGGCCTTTCTTACTTTTTTGTGACTCACCCTTATCTAGCCTCAGACACAAGGATCAGTTTTTACTAGGATAGGTCCTGCTATACTTTGGTACAGGGGAATGAAAAAGATCCGTGACTGACTGCATAGTTTTCCTCCAAAATCTTAAATACTTACTCTAAAGGGGTCAGAAAAGAAGCTCCCAGGCCAGGCAGAGGCAAACTAGCAGACATCCATTTAGGCAAAACCAGAAATTAAAAGTTTGGTAAGTGACTACCACAAAGTTAAAAAGCGACTCCCTCAGACCTCAGCCTTACCAGACCAGCTCCCAGTGTCCCACGTCCATGCTGCATCTACCAGCTGTTCTCCTGCCCCCATGGACTTACTTTGGTATTGCTGAGGCCAGTCGTGGAGTCTGAGGGTGTCCTGGAGGCTCAAATACTCTATGCTTCCATACAGTTTTTTTTTTTATTTTATTATGCCCTACTCATTTCCCTTTCCCCTCCCTCTCATGCTTGTTGATTGCATCAGATGCAAACTCCCCTTTCTAGGCCATGCCCTCCCTTAGGGAGTGTATCAACAAGGACCCACCCACCCAGGATAGGCACACTCATCTCTTCTCTGCCACTCCATCCATCACTCAAGCCACTAACAGAATCCAGGATGGCTGGGCTGTAGCTGGGGCTTTATTCCTCTTCAGTACTGGAGCAGCTTGACTACCTTATTTTTTTTTTTATCTAAAGGAGTTCAAATATATAAAAAATAAGTTTAGAACATAAGATGCAGTATACAGCTAGCGTAAAGAACACCTATGAGCGTAATACATGCAAAGTGCCGGTTTACATCAAATACTAAAAAGTCACCTTGATACCTTATGGCTTTGCCAATGCTCGTCTTCCCCAGGGTAAAATAAGCCCTCTAATAGTACAATTATCAGTGCTCACTGCATGAGAGTGCCCATCTAGTAAATGAACTTTGCAAAAGACAATTTTGCTCCGTCTTCCAACTCTAAGCCTTCTGTCTTAGCACTCTCAGCACTTGGTAGGACTATACTCCCCTTTACAAAGGCACAAGTTAAAACTTGATATACTGCCTTTCTCCCTCCATAGTGAAATAGCTTCTCTAGCTATGTCGCTACATAAACATTCTTCTCAAGTGATATTTTCTTTGAAAACAGGAATATATCATGCTACTGTTTCTTGTCTGATGCAATTTTCATAGGAACACAGGAAGTTACTAGGCTATGGGCCTTGAGGCCCTTACAAGCCTACCAGGAATTCAGCCCGCGTTTCAACAAATCAGCACCCTATGCCACTATCCAGCAAGGACACAGGTGGAATCCCAGGAGTGTATTTTCTGTTACCCATCCAGTTATCCAGGTTGCGCTTAAAAAGGAATAATGAGGTACTCTGCTTTTTGTGCAGAGGGAGTCCTTTCCATAAAAGGGGGAGTCTCTGGGACACGCATCTGTCCTGCCAACAAGTCCTGCTGATGTCACAGACCAGGTTGAAGTTGCTTATACGGGTTACTCAAGTGGAGCTTGACTTACAGATATGCAGCAGTCCCATCAGGACAGGGTCTGAGATTGCTTTCTATGCCAGACAGAGGTCACCTCTGTGGAGTCTGTAGTAGGAGACTGAGTGGATCTGTGTAGGGTAGATGTTTGAGGCCCTGGATTCTCCGGGTGAGGAACCTCTGTGGTCTCTCCACCTGCTGCATGTGCTTTGTGAGGTACACGCTGAAAGGGGCATTGTACTCAATAATGGGTCTTATAAGGGAAGAATACGGGGATGTTATGACCACCTTGTCCCTGGATGAGATACCCTTACTAATCAGGTGGACCATGTAGAAAGCTTTCCATACAACAAAGGCAATATGGTGGTCAAAAGTATGTTTGCTATCAACCTGGGTGCCCAAGTCCCTCATGACTGATTGTGCGCTTAGTACCTTACTGTCAACTTGACTTGGAGAGGGCTGTTTTAACCAGAGTGTCTGTGATTTCAGGGGCACTACATTCTTCTGATATGGTTATGGGCCCTTTTGGGGGTGAGAGGGTTTGAGGTTTGCACTGAACCTGTCTGCCAGGATGTTAGCGATATCGGTCGGTTCAGTATATTTTGTGCCATTCTACACTAACTCTGAGCAGATCTGAGAATTGCCACTTAGATTTTTGACATAGCTAAAGAATGCCTTGTGGTTATCTTTGGAGTCCTTGGCAATTTTTCTTTTGAAGCTAGCCTTGGATGACTTTATGAGGGATTGTAGTTTCTTGCTGATACTGATCAGGGATGTCTTCCCTTCTTGGGATTTTACTCTTTCCTGTACTAGTTTCCTCCTTCTATTTTATAGCTTGTTTATGGCAGGGGTCCCACCAGATTGGTTTCCTTTTCTTGGAGGAGTGAGTCTTGGTTTTGCTTGGGATAGCACAATCCATGCATTCTTGTAGGTGCCCGTAGAGTGCATTGGTAAAGGATTTTGCAGTTTGGCTAGCGTTATCCTTTAGCTTGGGGGATTTGAAACTTTCCACCTCGGTCTTAAGTAACATGAAGTTTAATTTTTAAAAGTTTTTCATGGTGGTTTCTTTGACCAGGTGGGAGGAATGTGGATATCCAGAGTGATTAGTTTATGGTCAGATCTAAACAGCGAGGGGTTGACCTCCGGTGTGGAACATCGGTCACCCATGTTGGTGATGACCAGATTCAATATGTTGTCACCTCTGGTGGGGGTGATGACCAGTTTGACCAGGTGATCCAGGGCATTTTGTGTTTATAAATTCTAGGAAATGTTGGGCAAGGGAGTTAGTACTTGAGTAGTTCTCCCAGTAAATGTTTGGGTAACTGAAATCACCCAAAATCAGGGTCAGGGTGTTTGGTAGGATCTTTATATTTCCCAGTGTTTCCAGAAATGTGGAATGGGGGTCCTGGGACATGGTGGGTGATCTGTAGCAAGCTACAATTTGAATTGCAGTTCTGCCCATCTCTGAAGCATTGTGCTGTGTCACTAACAATGGAGGTGTGGGTATCCTTGATGAATATGGATATGCCCCCGCCTTTTGTACTTCAGTCTGGGTTTTGTGGCCGAAATGTATGGTATGAGTTTGTAGCCTGGTAGTGCTAGGGTGCTCTCTGGAGCCTTAAACCAGGTTTCTGTTACTGCACATATATTGATTTTCTCCATACTAAGGAGTGCCTCGAGTGCGTTCATTTTCAGGTTTAGACTTCTGGCACTGAGTAGCATTATCCTCAGTTTTTTTGTTACTTGTGCTATTTACGGTGGTGGGTTTGTCTTTTGAGCCTTGCCTAAAAAAGGCACTATGGGGGTGGCAAGAGCCTTCACCAGTATTCGAAAGCCTAAGGGTGACAGGTGCAAGTCATCTCTAGCAAAGCAGCGTGGCTTGTCCAGCATGTCATCTCAGGCTGACAGACACTGGATCCCCTTTGAATGACACCAGAAGCTTAGCCAATTGTTGAAATTTTAATTTTTTTCTTTATACTATGGTATAATTCTTGGTGAGGGCAGGATGCTACTCAGGGTCACGGTCATACCGGCCTGGGCTACGTGATCAGAGAACTCTTCCATTTCTCTTTTCATGTAGTCCAGGGAGGTACGGCTCAGGTCGTTCACACCAACATGGACAATAACAGAGTTGTATTTGTACTTGTTCTGGAGTGACCTGAGTGCTTGTGTTATGTGGCGGATCCTGGCACCCGACAGGCTAACAGTAACTTTCTCCTTGTTCAGCCTAGTGAGTGGGACGTCAGTGCGCCTGACTATAGAGTCACCTATTACTAGTGTGTTGGGTATGTTATTCTGCCTTAAAGGCTGTGATTGCATCGCACACTGGTTTTGTGAAGTATTTGTTTCATGGTTTGTGTTGGGTGGTGGAGGTTGCTTGGATGTCTGCTTTGGAGGTCTCTGTTGCTTTTGCATATTTTTATTTTGAGCCTCCGAGTATGTTTTCGTGTATTTACGTGTGTTTTTTGACGGTGCTGGTTTCACAGGTCTATGTGAGACTGGTGGTGTGATGCAAGTAATTCCCTTCTCTTCTTGACTGACTGGTCCAGTCTTGGGTTGAGAGAGCTTATCCTCCAGTTTGGCTGTATAATTGCATCTCTCGCATGGATTAGCGTTTGGCGGTAGGACGAGGGTTGTCTGTGTACATGAGTTTGTTGTAACATTGCCTCAAAATGCCCAGATTCACCAGCTGGACCGGAGAGTACAGCTGAAACTGCCCTTTGGACATGCCTGGATAGGTACAGTGAGCTGTTTTACTGATTGGCTGGTAAGGTCGAATAGAGAGCCTTGTCCTTCTCTACAGTATGGGGGGGGGGGGTCTAGTGCTAAGGTTTATTAGTGCTTGCTATGAGTTTTGAGCAAGTGCCGGGCTGAGAAGTGAATGGTTTGAGTGCTTAAGTTGAAAGTTTGTCTAGTTCCAAGGGAAAAATTGAACAGTAGACTTTGTGGAGCCGGGAACAGTTGGCATGCAAAACTGTGCTAATGCGGGTTTTATACCAAGGAAATGAAAGAGATAAAAATTAGCCCAAAAATAGCCAATAAACTACTAATTTCTGGCCTGAAACCACTCCAGCAGGGAAAGATAGGCAGCTCTTAAGCTCCCCTCTCTCACAGGTGAACAGAGAAACTTCCTTCTATCCAAGTAAGGTATGGGCAAACATAGAAACTTGTAACACAGCCCTGAATTCAGCACTAACCTGAAAACTGGAATATATTAGCTTAGAAAGGCAGGAAAACAAGTATATGTTTTTTTTTTGTTTTTTTTTTCAGTAAATAGAGAGAAGAGGAATGAAGGTCAGCAGGACTAAGACAGAATATATGTGTGTGAATAAGAGGAAGGATAGAGGAATGGTGAGGATGCAGGGAGTAGAGGTGGCAAAGGTGAATGAGTTTAAGTACTTGGGATCAACAGTTCAGAGTAATGGTGAGTGTGGAAGAGAGGTGAAGAAGTACAGGCAGGATGGAGTGGGTGGAGAAGAGTATCAGGAGTAATTTGTGACAAACGAGTACCAGTAAGAGTGAAAGGGAAGGTCTACAAGAGGGTAGTGAGACCAGCTATGTTATACGGGTTGGAGACAGTGGCATTGACAAAAAGGCAGGAGTCAGAGCTTGACGTGGCAGAGTTGAAGATGTTAAGATTTGCACTGGGTGTGATGAGGATGGACAGGATTAGGAATAAGTATATTAGAGGGTCAGCCCAGGTAGGAAGGTTTGGAGACAAACCCAGAGAGGCAAGATTACGTTGGTTAGGACATGCTGAGGAGGGATGCAGAGTATATTGGGAAAAAGATGCTAAGGATGAAGCTGCCAGGTAACAGGAAAAGAGGAAGGCCTATGATAAGGTTTATGGATGTGGTGAGAGAGGATATGCAGGTGGTTGGTGTGACAGAGCAAGATGCAGAGGACAGGAGGAAATGGAAACAGTTGATCTGTTGACGACCCCTAACTGGAGCAGCCGAAAGAAGAAGAAGAAGAAATAAATAAAGCAGATACAATAAAAAAAAACACTTTAAATGCACAGAAATGTTTATCACACTTGAGTGTGTAGCCTACAACAGTTAAACAGGTAATTGAAACACAAAAATTGCTGAGTGCAGGCAGTAAAATCAGTACAATATGTAGCTGAAACGAGCTTTTTAAGTCACAGAAACTCTAAAAAAAAAAAAAAAAAAAAAAAAAAAAATCGGCGTTTTAGGGGGAATTAGCTAAAGGCAGCAAAAAAAAATATATATTTAATCACTCCAAAGTCCCTCTGTCCCTCTGCTGCTGTAGAACTCTGCAGAGCACCAGGCAGGTACCCTGGCTTTCGCCACCCAAGAAAATTTTTTCCTGTGGCCCTGTCGAGCAGAGCCACAGAGGTGATTCCCGGGGTGAATTTCCTATTTCCCATCCAATCATCAAGATTTTTATTGAAGAGTGCTAATGAGGAGCTTTGTTTGATACAGACAGGTAGTTTGTTCCAGAGTATGGGAAGTCTCTGGGACAGGAATCTATCCCTCCAGCATGTTCTGTTTATTGTGGTGACAAGGTTTAGGTCCCTAGAGCATGTAGCTCGGAGGGATTGGGATTTCTTTAATTTGAGCATGTCCAACAGCTCTGGGTTTGACATAGCTTTCTATGTTAGGCAGAGATCGCCTCGGAGTAGGCGATATGCGATGGAGTCAAGCTGGAGTTTTTGAGACGGTCTGCATAGGGCATCTGTTTGAGGCCAGTAATCCTCTTTGTGAGGTACTTCTGCGGCCTTTCCAGTTGTTGTAGATGTCTTGTGAGGTACATACCAAAAGTGGCATTGTACTCTATAATGAGACTAATGAGGGACAAGTAGAGGGGAAAATTGACCTCTTTTTTCCTGGATGAGAAACCTTTTGTGATGAGTGATGAGGTGTGCCACGTAGAAGGATTTCCTGACTACTGTGGCAATGTGATTATCAAAGGAGAGACTACTCTCCACCTGTGTCCCAAGGTCTCTTATCACACTTTCGGTGTTAAGTAGACTATCAAAGGGGATGACAATGCACTTCTTGGCATTGAGCCTGAGGCTATGGCACCTGCCTCAGCAAGGCCCTTTTGTAGGATATCCACATCGTTAGGAATTTCCATTATGGCTCCTAGTTTGCAGTCATCTACGAACTTCGTTAGCCAAAGACCTTCTGTGTTAGCTTGTACTTCAGAAAAGTATATACCAAACAGGAGGGGACCCAGGACTGAACCCTGTGGTACACGACTTATCACTGGTCTTTAGTCGGATTTGGAGTCTGCTACTTTTACAGTGTGGGTTTTGTCAGTGAGCAACTCATCTTGTGACATAGGGATTTATACCTAGTTTAGTGAGTTTAGCTACAATTCCAGAGTGGGGAATGGTGTCAAAAGCCTTGGCGAGATCTAGACAGGCTGTGTGAACCACCTTACCCTCGTCAATGGCTTTGGTGACTGCTTCAAAGAAGTCTATCAGGTTTAGGAGACATGACCTGCCTTTTACAAACCCGAACTGGGTGGGGTTCAGAGTTTGGACATTACCAATGTCTTTGTTTATAAGTTCCATGATGATACGTTCCACGGCTTTGTAGACCAGGCTCGTTAGGCTAATGAGGTGGTAGATCCCGGGGTCCGTGGTGGCTCCCCCTTTGTGGAGTGGGATAACCATCGCTGTGCGCCATTCAGTGGGCACAAAGCCTGAAGTGAGGCTATGATTGAACATGGTGCTTAGGTGAGGTGCCAGTTCATTCTGCAGTTCGTGTAGAACGCAGCCTGGGATGTTGTCAGGCCCCATGGATGCTGTGTTCTTGGCTTTGGAGAGTGTGTTTTTTACCTATGCAGCCGTGATTACAGGAACTTTGCATTCTTCCAGAATAGAGATGGGCCCTTTAGGGGGTAAGAGGGGGTAAAGTTAGCACTGAACCTATCTGCCAGGATGTTGGCAATATCAGTTGGTTCTGTATATTTAGTGCCATCGTGCTGTAACTCAGAGCAGAGCCAAGCGTTGCCATTGAGATTCTTGACATAGCTATAGAATGCTTTGTGGTTGTCTTTAGAATCAGTGGCAATTTTGTTTTCGTAACTAGCTTTGGAGGATTTTATGAGGGATCTCAGCTTCTTACGGAGGCTGACCAGGGAGTTTCTCCAATCATGGGATTTTCCTCTTTTTTGCAACAGTTTCTTTCTTCTGTTGTAGAGTTTGTTTATGGCAGGGGACGACCAGATTGGCTTCCTTTTTTTGGAAGATAGTATCTTGGTTCTGTTGGGGATAGCACGATCCATGCACTCGTGTAAGTGCTTATAAAGTGCATTTATGTAGGATTCAGCAGTCGTACCTCTACTGTCCGTCTGCATGGGTGTCTTGAAGTTTGCCACTTCTGTCTTAAAAAGCATGAAGTTGGCTTTGGAGAAATTTTTTACGGTGGTTTCTTTAATGGGGGGGGGGGGCGTGTTGTGGATGTCTAGGGTGATTAGCTTGTGGTCGGATCTGACCAACGAGGAATTGACCTCTGGTGTGGAACACCAGTCATCCATGTTGGTAATGACCAGGTCTAGGATACTGCTGCCCCTGGTGGGGGTGTGGATATGTTGATCCAAGGTGTTGGAATTTATGAATTCCAGAAAACGTTGAGCAAAAGAGTTGGTACACGAGTAGTTTTCCCAGTTAATGGTGGGGTCGTTGAAATCGCTCATTATTAGGGTGTTAGGTTGTACCCTAATATTTTCCAGTGTATCAAGAAATGAGGAGTGGGAATCCTGGGGCATGGTGGGGGATCTATAATAAGTTACAATTTGGATTGCGGTCTTGCCCAGAGTTAGTTGTACTTGGATAATCTCAGATGCATTATGCTGAGCAACTAGCCTGGAGGTGTGGATATCCTTAATGAATACGGACACACCTCAGCCTTTACTGTTTGAGTCCAGGTTAGGTGGCCGAAAAGTGTGGTATGAATTATAGCCTGGTAATGTAGGGGTGCTCTCTGAAGCCTTAAACCAGGTCTCTGTCACTGCACAGATGTCTGTGTTCTCCATTTTAAGGAGTGCCTCGAGTGAATGCATTTTGAGGTTTAGACTCATTTGTCCCTGGAATATATGGGCACTTGAATTTTAAATATGCTTTTGAGTTAAAGGAATTAGGGCAATGAGATTTGTTTGCCTTTTCCTCACTTTGATAAATTTATTTTGTAATTTAAGCTTTTAATACGAGTTTTCACTGGTGGATTTATTAGGTTTGTTATCTATTTACATTTTTTAATGCGAGTTTCATGTGTCTGACATAGTTAACTGATAAAAACTCTCACCGGTTTGTTAATAAAAGAAAATCTCACTACTCCTGGAAAACAGCAATTTCATATTTTACCTTTATAGCCTAAACAGCTGTACAACTGAAATACAAAATTATTACAGAAGAGGCTCAAATAGCTGTAATTTAAAAAAAAATTCTGTAAAACAAGTCTCAAAGAGCTGCACTTTTTAAACCATCTTCAAAAATGAACTAGAAGTCCTTTACCTCTGAAAAATCATGGGCACACTGATGAAACTGAATGCAGACCTGGATGCAGTTTCAACTGGTTTGAGAAGTTCACTGGCAGCTAGTGTGTCTTCGAATTACATTTTCATATAAAATAACAATTTTATGTGAAAGTAGGACTTGCAAAGCTTTGCGCTGTGGCAGGCAACACTCTCATGCTTCTCAGTATGGTGTTCCAAGGGGCGTTAGCTTGCGACATCTGGATGGGGCAAAACTTTCCTGTCATTGCTTCTGCCTCAGAGAATTACTTGAAATATTTTTAAGATCATGTGGCCATACCCATTTTCTTACTATATCTTTTTCTCTTACAACTATAACAGAGAAGGTACAGTGTGAAATGGCTATAATATAGCAAAATGGTTGTGTGTTTTATTTCTACAGGCTTATTACAAGTTAACAGCAGAATGTATTCATTACATATTAAATTATATCTGATAGGCTGCTCCTGACTTTACTGTGTTTCTTTCCTTTTTTTTTTTTTTTTTTGCCTGACATATGAGAGTGGAGGGGCTTTTAATCGGTGCTGATAATTTTCCAATCTGACATCACTATGGTAGGTGTGAAAATGTGGGTGCATATAGCAAATCCAGCAACTTACAAGGAATACCCCGAACTCAGAAGAAAATTCTAATTATTAAAAACATTTTTCATTTATTTTGTTGGTCGCTACTCTGCGAGGCCAGCATCTCCTACAGATGATAGAACAGTAAGTCCCATCTTTGTGCATGATCCTGAAGACTAATCTAGATTCGCTTGCAAAATGTTTTACAATATTCATCCTTCAGTGCAAGTGAATGCGACCTTATGTCTCCCTACAAAATAAAATCACAATTGTGTTTTACTTTTTTATCTCTCAAAAGGATAAAAGCTGTTGGTGATACCAAAGAGGTCCCAGTATATTTGGAACATTTCTCTACTGCAGTCCCTTAAAAATAAAGAAAGCTACATTATGCTTGCATTATAACCTCAATAACCTTCTTCTTAAGTGCCAAAAAAAAATCATCCTACTTGGACTTTAATTCGACTGATTATTAGTAGGATCACTGTTTGACTTTTTAAATATACTCATCCTCCACATACATTAACGGTTCCTTTTATAATGTGTTTAACATTTCTGTACTACACTGGCTTGTAATTTACCTTTATTTCAATTAGGCGATGAAGTAGCGGACCGTTTGAGATCTCTTTGCTTAAAACATTTAATACCTTTACTGAAGGCTATGATTAAGACAGGATCTTAACACTTGTTTAAATGAAGAAAACACTTGTGTGTGTATATAATATATATAAATGTAGAGAGAGTTTATGCATACACAACACACACACAGCTCCCTCTTAGTTTAAATATACATTATATATTTTTGTATATTTCTGTATATTTACACACACAGATAATATACTCCCCATGTTGCAATAATAGTAACAGATAGACTTCAAGTACAGCTAAGCTATGTACATCTAATAGGTCAGTTCTTGGTACAGTCTCAGTTTATATCTACAATGCACCATAAATCCATTCTCTGCATACCGGTTTGTGCCTAATGAAACAGACATAACTAACTTACAGCTATCTCTGAATGGACAGATGATAAAACCAGCAAGCAAAGGAGAGTGGTACTCCTGGAAGTAAATCCATCCTCAAATCCTGGTGAGTATCAAGAGGTGGACACTGTTTTCACAAAATCTCACCAGGACAACACTGATATATAGACTGTATTTTACATAACATATCATGGACAGTAGGTTAAAAACTAAAAAAGGCAGCTGGGTACACAAGTTTCAGGATAAAAAGTGCTCATTCCTGGTAGGCACACTGGTGCCAGAAAGTACAGTTGTGTACACTTACCATAAATGTAGATGTTCGTGTGTATTCACTGTTGCAGTCATTACATTTGGGTAACCCTGCTGGCAGATTAACAAAGTCTTGGGTCCTGCGTCTGTTGCTGTCTCTTCTTCCATGACGTCAGGTCGTCAGGGGTATAAAACATTCAGCCGACGCCATTACATAATTTTTTCTTGCCCCAGATGTCAGGTGCCCCCCAAATGGGGAGCAAAAAATGTACATATATATGTATATAATTTAAAACACAAAAAATATACCTCCAAACAAAAGCAAATACACCAAAAAGGCTTTTAAGTATAGTAAAAGAAAGGAGAGGTATAATAAGAGAAAAACAGGGGGCTGGAGGGTGGGTAACCAGGACTGCAACAGTGAATACACTCGAACATCTACATTTATGGTAAGTGTACACAACTGTACTATGTTCTTCGTGTTTCACTGTTGCAGTCATTACATTTGGGTAGAATCCCAAAGCTATGATTGGGAGGATGGGTTTATACAGCATTAGGAGCAGCTATAAGGCCCTGCAGGACAACAGTGGCAAAGCCAGCTCAGGATTTAGAGAAGAGAGGTAAATGGTAATGTTTGGTGAATGTATGAACTGAGCTCCAGGTAGCAGCTTCTAGAATGTCCCTGGTAGGAACCCCTCTGAGAAAGGCTGCAGACGTAGATGCAGTCCTGGTGGAATGAGATCTGATCCCCTTGGGGATAGGTTTACCATGGTGCGTATAGCAGAAACGAATACAGTGGCTTACCCATTTGGAAATAGTCTGCTTTGAAATAGCCTTTCCCTCTACCCCTGCAGCAAATGCCACCAATAGCAGTTCAGATTGTCTTACAGTTTGGTCCTCTTTAAGTAGAATACAAGCTGTGTACATCCAATGAATGCAGAATCTGCTCACCCTTGTTCTATGGATTGGGAAAGAAAGTTGGCAGATGAATGGTCTGATTAAGAGCCACACTGGATACCACCTTAGGCATAAAAGATGGGTTGGTCCTGAAGGCCACCCTGTCCTGATGAAAAATAATGACAGGCTCCACTGCCATAAGAGCCTGTAATTCCAAAATCCTTCTAGCTGAAGTGACTGCTAAAAGGAAAGCTGTTTTCCAAGAGAGAAATTTTAGGTCCGCAGTAGCAGCTGGCTCAAAAGGAGGGAGAGTGAGTTTTTCAAAAACAAAATTGAGGTCCCATATAGGAGTTGGTGCTCTCCTGGGAGGTCTTAAAGTTTTGGCCCCTCTGAGATACTGCTTTAGTAGAGGATGAGAGAAGAGGGGAGGTTCTGTGTTGTAATAAGCTGAAATGGCAGAGGCATGGATTTTTATGGAAGGAAAAGATAGGCCCTTGTGAAGCATCTCAATTAAGTATTGCAGAATCTGAGGAATATTGGACATTGCTGTGCTTATTCCTTGTGATTGGCTCCAGGCACAGAATCTTTTCCATTTGTCAGCATAAGATTTTCTAGTACTAGGTCTTCTAGCCTCCAAAATTACATCCATCACAGGTTTGCTGAGAGATGTCAAGGGTGAAATTAGTTTATTAGCCACGTTGCAAGATTCAAAGTTTGGAGCGGAGTGTGCAGAATTTGGTAGTTCTGCTGAGACAGTAGGTAAGGTGTCTGAGGCAGGTGCCACGGAGGAAGGTGCGACACATTATGCAGGAGTGGGTACCAGTGTTGGCGGGGCCAGTCTGGAGCAATCGGAATAATTTTTGGTTTGTCCTGTCTGACTTTTAGCAGAACTTTGGAGAGTAGAGGCAGAGGGGGAAAAACATAGACTGATAGGTTTTTCCAGCCGAAGGATAGAGCATCCACTTTCCAAGCTTTTTTGTGATGAATTCTTGTGCAGAATTTGTCCAACTGATAGTGCTGGGGTGAAGCAAAAAGATCTATGTCTGGGCTCCCGCATTTGCGTATCAACATGTTGAAAACTTGTGGTTCCAGTTTCCATTCGTGTGGATCCATAAGATTTTTGCTTAGTTCGTCTGCCACAGTATTTAGCTTTCCTGGCAGGAATTGAGCTTGTAGCTGTATTTGATAAGTCAAGGCCGTGTTCCACAATGCCATGGCTAGTCTGTAAAGGGGGTAGGAATGTGTACCCCTGCTTGTTTATGTACCACATAACCGTGGTGTTGTCAGTCTTTACCATTAGTTGTCCTAGAAGAATGTAGTCCTTGAAGGCTGTCAGAGCATTCTGTACAGCTAACATTTCTTTTTGATTGATATGTAGGTGCATTTGATTTGGGTTCCATTTGCCCTGAATGCACTTCCCTGCCAGGTGAGACCCCCCCCCCCATGCACAGTCTGATGCATCTGTAGTTAGAGTTTGGGCGGCAGGGGGTAGTGTGAATGGTAGTCCCTTGTTTTGGTGGCAGGCCTCTGCCCACCATAGGAACTCCAGGCATTGGCAAGGTATGATAGGAATCATTGTTTCCAGGCTGTGACAATGTTGACTCCATAGACTTTTTAAGTACTACTGAAGTTTCCTCATATGCAGTCTTGCATATGGAATTAGAAGAATGCAGGAGGCCATGAACCCCAAGGCTTGCAGTATTTGTCTTGCAGATAACAGGGTTTTTGTGGCCATTTGTTTGAAGCAAGTTACCAAATGAATTTGCTTTTCTGGCGTGAGGAAAGCCATCTGGGCAGTTGTATTCAAGCTTTCCCAGGAATGCAATCTGTTGAGAGGGTACCAGTTGTGATTTCTTTTCGTTTATGGTGTACCCCAGACAAGTTAGAACCCTTTTTACAAATGTCAGATGATTTAGAAGTGTGGCCTAGTTTTTTGCCTGAATTAGACAATCATCCAGGTATGGATATATCTGAATAATTCTTTGCCTAAAAAACGCAATTACTGGAGCCAGGCACTTTGTGAATACCCTGGGCGTAGTAGACAAGCCAAAGGGCAGGGTAGAGAACTGATAATGCAAGTAGCCTGCTTTGAAGCATAGGTATCTTCTGCAAGATTCCCTGATTGGGATATGCAGGTAAGCTTCTTTTAAATCTAGAGTTGCCAACCAGGCATCTTTGCCTAGCATAGGAAGTAATTGGTGAAGAGTCAGCATCTTGAAATTTGGAATGTCCAGAAAGGTGTTTTTAGAGTAGATAGGTCCAAAATTGAATGCCATGACTTGCCTTTTCTGGGTACCAGGAAAAGCCTGGAATAGAAACCTTGTCACTTTACTTCTTCTGGTACCGGTTAAATAGCCCCCATGTTTAAGAGGGAAAGCACTTGTTTTTGGGCCTCTGCCCACTGATTTGGGGGCAGGTCTGGCAACCCGTTTGGTGTTGGCAACGTGTGGAAATGAAATCTGTATCCCAGGACACTATATTTAAAACCCATTTGTCCTGGGTTATGAGTTCCCAGTTTTTTGCATGAAGAGCAATCTTTCCCCCCAAAGGGGTGGCTAAAAGGTAAGTGCTTGGCAATTTTAAAGGAAAGTCATTGAGACTGTTTACCACAGGGGGTGTCTTATTTCCTAATTTGGAATTGGAGGCCCCCCATTGCTTAGTTCTGAGAGTCCCCTGGGACTGAAACCTGGTGCTTTTGGTGTGTCTGGGTTTGGCTTGAGAGGTTCTGGAAGGAGCTGGAAAGGACCAATTCTTAGTAGGCCAGTGCCTACTAAATCTAGGAGGTTGCAATTGCAAGAAATCTTTTACAGTTTGCATAGATTTAGCTTTATCTTCCATCTTTTTTAGAACTTCTTCAGCCTTATTGCCAAACAGGCAGTCCTGATTTAGAGGAGCATCCAACAATTTCACTTTAACATGGTCAGGCAGAGATTGCTCCTTAAGCCAAGCATGCCTTCTAAGCACAGACCCAGTAACAGCAGCCCTGCAAGAGGCCTCTAAAGAATCGAAACCACATTGCAAAGTATGTTTTCCAACTTGTTCAGCAGAATGCAATAAATCCTGTAAATCTTTATTTTCCACACAGTCAGAGTTCAACATCATTTTCTGTTTAAGCAGTCCAATAATATGCTGTTGATATTTTAACATATGAAATTGGCAGTTTAAAGCCCTGATTGCCAAGGTTGCAGAAGTATAAACCTTTTAACCCAATCTATCCAGCACCTTGGAGTCTCTATCAGAAAGGGTAGGATTTTTAGCAGTAGAAGCCTTAATGCCCTTGGACCCCTGAGAAATGGTTTCTGTATCCGCAACTGGATTTTTGAAAATAAACTTGTGGGACTCAGGAACCCTGTAGTATCCGTCAGGTTTACTGGGAGCCGGAGGCAAGGAATCAGGGGCCATACTAGATTCCGAAAACACATCATCAACAATGTCTAATACAGGAGGTATAGCCAAAGGTCTATGCTGAGGTAGAGGAAGGAAATCCTTAAGCCTCATTTCTGATTCAGAAAATTTGTGACTTTCCCAGTGGAAATGCTCCCTTAAGGTATGTAAAGTTTCCCCAAAAGAAAAGTCCTCGAGGGAGAAGCAGAGGGAATGGAATCCTCTGCATCAGAATCCTCATAAGTAGGTATGGACAAATCCAGGTCATTAGAAGAATCAGAAGAAACAGAGTCCTGATCAGAAGATTCATAGTCAAGCTCAGCCCTAGGCCTCTTAGAAGGGGGGGAGTGACTACCCCCTGATTAGAGTAATAAGATCTTCAGCCATTTTGATCATTTGTTTTTTAGGCATAGGGGCCTGAAAATGTGGCCTGGGCATCAGTTTTTTAGACATAGATCGAGATTTAGGACTTATTAAAGAAGGGGGAGTCGGTTTATCTGTAGGCCTGAATACACCCTCAGAAGCCGATGCCTGCACAGCGGCTCCGGACCCATCCAAGGTAGAGACATCCGTGGGTTCCATAGTTGAAGTATCTTGTGGCATACCGAACTCCGAATGGGTCTCAGTAGAGGCCTGCGAGTCAGAAGTAGCGGGTATCAGGGGCTGCGAAAGCGCCTCACTGAGTACCGGCGAACTGGTGACTGGCTTAGGAGAAGCGTTGCTGGCAGTTTTGGACCTCGACGGCCTGTCTCTGTCTTTATCTTTGCATTTTTTTCAGAATCCTGGTAGTCGGATGGCTAACCAACGTCATTTCTGGATAATTAAACCGAGAACCAAAATATTTAGAGGCAAAAATGTACTAACGACGGATAGTGCGTTGATTAAATAAAGCACAAAACCGACAGCAAGGTACGCCGTGGTCAGGGCCTAGGCAAGGAATACAGTACAAATGAAAATCTTTATGAGGTATTTGCTTTCCACAAGTAATGCAATTATTAACTTTTACTGACATCGGTAAGGAGCAAGAAAAAGTTTCACCAACGGGGTACTTACCTTTAAGTTGAAGACTTCGGTTCTGAAACTCGAAAACGTTGCGAACTGCTTCTGCTTCGGGCACGCAACGGCAATAAAGACTGATGTAATGGCGTTGGCTGCATGTTTTATACCCCTGGCGACCTGACATCATGGAAGAAGGGACAGCAACTGACGCAGGACCCAAGACTTTGTTAATCAGGCCGACTGAGGGTAACCTGCCAGCAGATTACCCAAATGTAATGACTGCAACAGTGAAACACGAAGAACATCTTAAGGACTATCTCCTCACACACAAGCTCCTATCTAATACCCAACATGGTTTTCACCCATCTCACAGCACCACCACAGCTCTACTGTCCTTCACTAACACAGTTAACCAGCATAGAAACCATGATCAATTTGTATCAGCCATATTCCTGGACCTGTCCAAGGCCTTTGACATGGTCAACCATTCCAAACGTTCTCTCCTCCCTTAGCCTCAGTCACCCCACTATCACCTGGTTCCAAAGTTACTTAGCAGAACGTCAAAAGGCTATCCACTGGCAACAAGATCTCTTGTCCCCTTGCCCTGTCACTTTAGGGGTTCCCCAAGGGTCCACCCTTGGTCCTCTTTTTTTCTCTTTTTACCAACCAGCTCCACTCAGCTACACCTCATACACTAATGACACTACCCTGATTTGCTCAGCGTCCTCCATCAAAGACCTCCACACCATTACTCAAGATTCCTTCTCATCTGCTGAATCCTGGTTCACTAGCTCCCAACTTATCCTAAAGCCCAGCAAAACAAAACTTCTCTTCTACCCAACCGGATACTGCTCCCCATCCACAACCTTCAGTATCCTCTCTAAAAATAAAACTATTATCACCCCCAACAAACCATACCAAATTACCAGGACTGGAAATTGAGAATCTGAAATTTGATATTCACATCGCCTAATCAATTAAAAAAGTTCACAAAAAACTAGGTCTCCTATACAGAAACAACATATTTCTGACAACACTAAAGCCACCACTGCTAGAACCCACTTCCTCTCAACTCTCCTGTACGCCTCCCCAATCTTAACCAACCTATGCAAGACAGATCTAGTCAAACTCGAAGCCTGTTTTCAATAAAATCTCCAAGTTTGCCACTAATGCCTCATCCAAGTCACATCACTGCACATCTAAGCAGCTCAAGTGTCTTGAACTCCCTCAACTTCTTCTCTTTAATCAACTTACCTTTGCCCACAAAATACTCTATCAGAAGAAACCCCTGCACTCAAAGATCTCATTCATATTCCTCCTTAAGACCCCTTTGCTTCAGCAACAAACTACTTCTACAGACCAACAAAGCTAACAATTCAGCAGGTGATTCACATTTTTCCAATTACATCTCCAAACACTGGAATGATCTACCTAACTCACTAGTACCCAACTCCTCAACACCTCAGTTTAAAAAACTTCTAAAAATGCACCTTACTAACACCTGGTTCTGCACCTGCATCTCCCCTGGATACCCTAGTCCTCCTTTTCACTCTATTATCATTACCGTTACTCTACTAGCACTTCAACTGTATGTAATCATTTGGATATAGCCACTAAATGTAAACAACCATTTTTATGTAAACTACTGTTGCTCTACTTATTGTGTCTGAAACCACTATCCTGCATGTATTTGCTTCTCACTTGGCTGTATTTGCTTCTCTTTTGTATGTATTTGTTACTCTTTGAGCTTTTCTCCCCGGGCCTCTGCTGAAGAAGGACCTGTGTCCAGTTGGACTTTCCCGGTAAACAAATGTAAAATAAAAGAAATAAATAGAAGCTGAAATGATGGAATACCTATGAAGTGAAGGGTTCTGTGTTGAAAATCCAAGTACGGTAAAGTCATAGCATGACTTATGAGTCCACAAAGTAAAGAGAAAGAGGTGGAGTGGGAGGTGTCTGAAGAAGAAATGTGGACATGGAAAAGAAAGAATTTAATGTGGTGCGATATTTATGCAAATAAGAAAGCAAAACTAATCAATACAAAATAAAAAGCAGCACCAATGAAATTTGATGATAAATACAGGCAAGGGCATCCAAATATGGGAAATTTCACAATAGAAAAAAGTATGAAAACAGGCGGAAAAGTAGAAAAGAGGATTAGTAATGGAGAGGTTAAAGAAATAGAAACTGAAGTTATGGATTACCTGGGAAGCAAAGGAATAAAACTCTGGTAACATCACAGCATGACAGAACAACAAGTCCCCAAATTAAGGAGGAACAGGTGGAATGGGAAGCATAAGATCACTTCCCACATGAAGATACTCTTCACCTTCCGCAGGAAACCAGTACAAAAGTTTAGATGGAGTTTCACAGCAAAGGAAGGAGCAGGAAATCTGATGAAGTCAATGTTATGGTGTGATAGGCCAGTGAGTTCCCATATGAAAGAGCAACTAATGACGCAGGATGCAGCTAAAGAGAATATGTCACAGGAAGATGTTCTGGAACTTTCTGTTGAATGCTCACAGGAAATGGAGAACAAAGAATGTGCCTTTAGTTTAGAAGAAAATTGTGTAAGGGAAGAGTTACTCAATTTTAATACAGATGGACAGACATATTAAGATCAATGAAAGAAACAGATTACAGAAAGTAAGACCCAAAATGTTAGAAGTTTGATAAAACAAATGAATGCACTAATCAAGACTATTAACAGAAACTCGTGTGATACAACAGAAGTAAATAGGATATATTATTATGCAGCTAAATTAATAACAAAGTCTCATCAGAAAAACCCAGGGCAAAAGTGGAAAGGAAGGGAAGAAATCAAAGGCCATCATGGAAGTATCGAACAGCGAAAACTATAAAGCAGTTAAGACAAAAAGTGTCAATGTTAGAAGAGTACAGAACAGGGAACAGATCAACAGAAACACTTACAAAGATGTGCTAAACAAATCATCAGAACAGACCAGTATCTATGATACACTATTGCAAACAATAAACTAAAGATATCAGCATAGTCAGAAAAACTTAGAAGATATGCAGAAGCAATTCATTGATGACCCAAAAAAGTTTTATAGAGAACTGGGAAACAAGGCAAAAAGGAACAGACATACTACAAAAGAAAGAAGAAATAGACACATTTTAGATAAATATCTATGAAGACCCTGTGGAACATAAAGATGCTGAATGGACAGAAAAAGAAACCGTAAGAAGTTCAAAGGTACAGGATATATGAAATGGGATGAAGTAATAGCCAGAGAAACTGAAACAACATTAAGAACATTTCCTAAATTTAAAACCCCAGGCTCTGATGCAGTACCTAACATCTGTCTAAAAGTACTAACATCTTTACACAAAGATTTAGCATATGTAAAACTATATGCGCACCCTGAACAGACATTAACCTGGTAAACAGCAAAAATGATACTCCTCCTAAACAGTGAACCTGCATGCTATCCTAGACCAATAACTTGCCTTCCAACAATGTATAAAATATAAACTAGAATAGATGCCAACAGAGTTTATAGTCATTTAGAAGAAAACGATGGCAACAGAACAAAAAGTGAAATAAAAGAAAGTCATATGATCATTTGTTGTTAAATAAAAAGTCATAATGGAGAATTGTAAAAAGGGGAAGAATCTAAGTATGGCATGGACAGACTACAAAAACACACGACAGCATCCCACATTCATGGATAAAGGAGTACTTACAGATGTACAAGATACATCCTACAATGACCAATTACATCACAGTCACCATGAAACAGTGACAAACCTTTGCAGCTAAGCCATGAAAAAGGACAAATTATTATCCCAGGGATAAAAATTCAAAGGGGGATATTCCAGGGTGACTCTGTCACCATTGCTCTTCTGTCTTGCCCTTAACCCATTAAGCTGTCTACTCAACAGATTAGGTCAAGGTTACAATCTGGCTCCCAGAAAACAATGTGTAAAGACTTATCTTCTTTTCGCGGATGATGTAAAACTGTAGAGGTCATCAGATGAGGAACTGAAAGCACAACTGGAAGTGGTCAAAACTTTTTCAAATGATATAAGAATGTCATTTGGTCTTGATAAATGTGCAAAATCAACCTTTAAAGTAGAAAAGCTGTAGCACCAAGAAAGTATCAGTGTGGGACAAGAATGTGATATAAAGGAACCTGAGCAGGAGGGAGTGAATAAATATTTGGGAATCAATAACGGATCAATGATAAAACATTAATAAATGTGAACAAAATTTAGAAAGGACTATTTTAAAATTAATACTGAAAACAGCCCTGACATCTAGGACCAAAGTTCAAAATATAAACAAATTGGCTCTTCCTATTCTAATTCTAACTTACAGTTTTGGAGTTACTAAGTGTCCACAAAAGGTACTGGATCAGTTGGCCAGGAAAACAAGAAAAATGTATCACACTTATCAAATGATTTATAAAACTCAGTGTATGCAAACATTGTATATTTCCCCGTTCTGAAGGAGGTATGGGCCTCCTCAAAATTAATTACATGTGTAGATCTGCAACTGTAGGACTGCATACATAAATGTTGACCTCACAAGATTCAAAAGTAGTAAGTTTTAAAACATGAGGACAACTGGTGTAAGATGACTTCCCTTCTTAGTCTAGCATAGCATAAACATATCAGTGTCAAGCAGGAATGGAAATCAAACCAGAAGTAGACAAAAATCAGGCAGCAACCGAATGTGCAAATATATATATATATATATATATATATATATATATACATATAGAAGGATGAGAAGGTAAGAAATGTGGAAAAGGCATAAATATATTTGCAAGCACAGGGATCTAATACAGAAATGGTTAATGAGAGGTGAATTTAAACCAAAAATCGAAAGGTTAATATGGGTAGTCCAGGATAGTAGACTGAATACACATTATACACATTGTTAAAGTCCACTGAACATGTGGGAGGAACAGACAAAACTGGAAACAGTCGCTCATCTTGTTGCTAGGCATGATACACTCATTGCAGAGGGCCTGTATACTGAAAGGCATAATAATGTGGCAAGACTATTGCACTAAGGATTGTGCAAACATTACAATACTGAAGTAGCTGCAAAGCACTGGAAACATTAGCCACAAAGCATTACAGAGAATGAAGAAGTTTATATGATACAGGATCAACCATTACCAACAGTTCAAAAACTAGATGCAAGAAAACCAAACATAGTAGTGCAAGAAGGGAAGACAAAAAGTAGCACTGATCACTGAAATTGCTACACCCAGTGATTATAATGTCTTCTGTACAGACGCAAAAAGTCATAAAATACCAGGATTTGCAGTTAGAAATGAGGGCAATGTGGAAGACGGTTACCCAGACAGTTCCAACAGTAGTAAGAACCGTGAGCCGTATAATAAAGAATTTACAGTCTTATTTATATATGCTACCGATACAAGTTAACTCTGCACTAATTGCAAGAGGAGTAATTCGGGGCACACTGCGGGTGCTACAAACACTTCTGGCTAACATCAAAGATTGAAACAATACTATTTTCATGTATTTTAATCATACATGGACTTGAGAACGGGGTCCATTCCTGTCATGGCATTAGAAACCCAAAAGACTTTGGGAAATTAACCTGGGATAAGTGCTCCTCTTTTATTAACTTTACAATAAAACAGATAAATATAAATATCCACGTCCTCCCAAATTTAAACTCCTTTATAGCATTTTTTTTTTTTTACAATGATCAGGGAATAACTTTTGTTTGAGTGCAGTAGACAATACAACTCTCAAAGCTTGTAATGGGTGGTAGTATTCAGTCATCCTCCGTTTGTGAAATACCTCAGGTTGATTTAGATGGATTCAGAAATACACTCCTTCATTTGTTTCAGTCTACAAAAACCTGTAACCATGAACATTTATTCATTTCATTTTGGTGACTGTGTAGGCCATGCTATGTCTATGCGCTGTTTTCATCAGTGATGTAAGGTATTATTTATGCTACCTAGAGGAATGCAGGTATTAAATTCCTTATATACAATTTGAAGTGATATCAAAGTCTTTGACTTTGCATATGGTGGAGGGTGGAAAACGATATGATGGAATCACCACAGTGCTGCAATAAAATGTAAATCAGACCTGCAGAGTGTTGCCAAGACACTGGAGAGAAAAAAACGTTAGAATCTTTAGTTAATTTATACACACATGCATGCATGCTTTATCACTTGGTTAAACCAACTGGGTAAAGCTCATTTAAAGAGGGAGCCTGAGAGAAAAAAAAATAGAATTAATAATCTGCAAATTCTGATCCAAACGGATACAATGTAATTAACTGTGTAGAAGACAAAAATGATCTGTAGAGTCTCATGTCCCCAGTTCAATTGTAGCCAAGTAAAACATTAGGACTGTGTTTTCTTGGAGGGATAAATACTGTGGACAAATATCTGAAGTACCACTATTATGCAGTGAATATACGAGAGGCCTTAGTGGCATAAAGGCTGCAGAAAGACCATCTTTATCAGAGTACCTATTCCAGGTTCTAGACTAATAAGTGATCATTGTATGACAGTCTACATAATGAAGTATCTGAGTGTATTTCCATAAAGAGTAAATTAAAAAGCACTAGCCAACATAACTTTAGGTAATGGCAGAGTTTAAACATTTACTTTTGGCCATAAATCAAAGCTTTACAACATAAGACAAGCTTGTGGCATTTCAAATGTAAAAAGCCCATACAGATAGACTCCAAGTGAAGACGAGTAATGAAAGAATGCATGATTCACACTCTGAGCGCCTAAATAACAGAGGTTTTTTAGAACTCAATACTGGTGCGTACCTCACCCAAGATCTATTGGAGTAGCACCAGCTTAGCAAATAAGTAAATCAGAGACGGTGGTTTATAAACACATTTGAGATCACACAAGTTTTTTTTTAGTACCGTCTATCCACCTCAGCTAGCTGTTGACCATTTAACCCAACCTCAAATGGCTATGTTCACGTATTCCACAACACAGCAAGGGATGTTTGTGGAACAACCATCATCCAGGCAGTCAAACGATTCTACATTTTCTGTCCCTTCCTCACCCACAGTAACTAACATATGTGTCTGCAGGAGACATCCTTCTATGACTTCCCCTGCTCAGCTACCATGAAAATATGGCTTGGCAGGGCAAAGTCAATGCCTGTGGCTTGGAAACACTATTTTTTATTGCATCATTTAATAGAGACTTGGACTACTGTGCACATTTCAGCAAACCTGCAAACTGTCAACTTTTGACTCCTTGTTCAACGAGCATATCTCCAAGGTCAGATAAGTCAGAGTAAGAAAAAAGTGAGGATTTTTTTTAACTAACTTTTCACTTTCTTCTAAGCCTGTGGCGTTAATACAGTTACAGATCAGACTGTGGGTGCACAAGTGGGTGCAGCACCCCTGCAAAAAACACACACAGACTTGTAGTATGTGTGATGTGGTGATTTATATATGCAATATTGAGCAATTCTAACAATGTTTTTATAATCTGACTCTCAATGAGAAGAGACTCGGTCAATTATTATGAACATTAATCCACTTGTAACACATTAAATTCATCTTCTCCAAAAGGTGTCCACTATGTACTGAGGACAGATTGGCCTTCTCCACCCTAGACAGGTAAAGACAGCAAGGGTCATTCACTCCCAGCCTTCCTCAGTAGTTTGTCCAACTCCCTGTTCACTAGTTAATACTGCATTAGCTGGTTACACTCAGGGCTTTAAATCAGATGCCAGCTTTATGAAACAGATCCATCTAATTTTACTTAGCACTCTACATCGGTGAGCAGTACATGGCATCTCTCCTACAAACACTGCTATCAAGATCGGACAGTTTTATGGAGCACACTCTTAGATGCATTTGCTAATATAGCAGAATTAATTCTAAAATGAGAATAGGTTGTGCAATAGTTATATTTATGGAATAAACTTTATTTGCTACAGCCCCATCCCAATTTTTGGTCTACTTGTTTTACCCAAATGATTTAGTCGACCCCCCCCCCTCCGGGAAACTACTATTAAGAGAATATAGTACCAGCAGCCTGCTTGCACAATGTAAAGGATCTGACTTCTCTGGAGGGAGCTTGTTATAGCACGGGAGACAAGTCTGGGTTGGCCGGAGAATAGACATGACAGAACAAGTTCCTGAAATAAGAAAGTAAACCTAGGTGACAAAGGTTACATTTTTGAAACTGGGATGGAAGAAGGATAGTGCATAAATCTCTGTCAGTGAGTCAAAGGTTGTAAATAAAACCTACAAGAAAATGAGAGGAAGAAATAATAAAAAGCCAAATAGCATAATGCTAGACTGATGTATGTGGGTGACTATAAACAACATACAACAGTATCACTGAGAGAAAAATTTACAGTTAAAGCTGTGGGATATACATATTTTTAACAGGAAAGCAGCACAGCATTCTTGAGAACTTTCCAAAACGGCATTGGAAAGAATTATTTCTGGAAGACAAACAAAAACATCAAAGCTGGTAGACGAACTATGTAGTTAGTCTGCAACAAGAAACTCTGAAAACAGTACAGTAGAGTCTCGATTATCTGAAACGTCAATTATCCAAACGCAGCCGTCCAAAGTTTTTGAGTAGGAAAAATCAAAGTCTGAATACATAAACGTTACACGCCTTCGCTTGTGCATGTTTTTTTGAGCTTGTAGCTCGCTAGTGTTCAAAATATTCTTTATTGTCCACTGGAATCACTGAATGATTGAAAAGTGTATTCCCTGCGTGCAGAAAACATTTTTTAGAAGTTTTTTTTTTTTTTTTTTAATCTGGTTCAATTATATGTTTGATTATCTGAAGCACCTTAGGTCCCAATTAGTTCAGATAATTGATCTCTACTGTAGCTGGTAATGGTAAAAATAAGCATTTTGTCAAACTAGGCAATATTTCTGATACAGTGGAAAAATTAAAACAAACATTTTTATAATAATGGCTTCTGAGATGGAAAGTGAAAGCTCAGGTTTAAAACATGAAAGATTAATGAACCATTTTCAAGGTTGTAAGACAACAACAATGGTCACACTGTATTATTTCACTTGCCCTTTGTTTTTTTACTCCATTTTTAAGCCCTTCAGTACTGTCTCCACCCTTTTTAAGGTGCAGGGAGGGGGGAGGAAAGAGTAGTGGGGTTAAGAGAGAGAAGACAGCTCACCTAACAAACGGAATTAATGGAACAATCTCTCATTTGTCTATATGCCCATCTACCTGTCCTAGCTACCCTATCTACCCATCTATACAGCATGCTATCCAAATCTACTTGATAGATTGGTATATGCAGTAAACACAGAGACCTCCTGTGTTATTCACTTTGTTGAATCACCTGTTGGTTGACAGAGTGAATGACTGTGAAATGTGGAAGAGTGTTCTGTTTATCAAAATCTAAATATGATTGTAAATTCTTTTTTATAAGACCCATTGCTCTTACTACTATTGGAACTGTCTGGGTATCTTTCTTCCACATGGCTCTCGTTTCTGCCTGCAGATCCAGGTATTTTATGACTTTGTCTCTCTCTTTATGCAAGACACTGTAATCACTAGGTGTGGTGATTTCAATGATCAATGCTACTTTTGCTGTCTATTCTTGGACCACTATATCTGGTTTTCTAGCATCTATCTTTTGGACTGATGGTATTGGGTGATCCCATGCGATATTAACTTCATCATTTTCTGATTCTTTCTGGCTTATGTTTCCAGTGTTTTTCAGCTACTTCGATACCATAATGTTTGCACAATCTCCAGTGTAACAGTCTCGCCACATTATAATGCCTTTCAGTATACAGTCCTTCTGCCATTAGTGTGTCGCAACCAGCAACAAGGTGTGTGATTCTTTCCAATTCGGTTTTACAAAACCTACATATGTCTGTTTCTCCCACATGTTCAGTGCACTTTGTAAACCAACTTAAATGTAGCCCATTATCTTGGGCTCCCAACAGTAACCTTTCATTTCTTGATATGAATTCACCTCTCACCTCTCCTTAACCATTCTTGCGTTCGTTCTTGATCAACATGAGGCTCTTCCAGAAGTTTTCTATACTTGCAACTAATATATTAATCTTGGTATACACTGATTTTTATAAATCATTTGGTAAGCATGAAGCATCCTTCTTGATTTAATAACCAATCTATCCCATCACTTTTTGGGGCTAGTCAATCACTCCAAAACTATAAGTTAGGACAGGAAGAGCAAACTGATTTATGGCTTGGATCTTGTTCCTAGATGTCAATGCTGTTTTCAGGATTAATTTAACTCGTTTAAAGTACTCCTTACTGAGTTTTATTTGCATTTGTTCAAGCTTTATTGCTGATCCTTCATCAATTCCCAAGTATTTATACACTCCCTCTTGCTCAAGTTCTTTTATATCACACTCTTGTCCCAAACTGATGTTTTCCTGGTGCTGCAGTTTTCCTTTTTTAAAGGTTGCTTTTGCACATTAATCAACACCAAATGACATTCCAATATCTGAAAAAGTTTTGACAACCTGCAACTGTGCCTTTCAGTTCCTCATCTGATGAGCTATACAGTTTTAAATCATCGACAGAGAACATTATATAGAAATCAGCAACTACTTACCAAAGCAGCTAAAATTTTGGTAGCAAATTCTCATCTTATCCCTACCCTACTCTACACCTCTCCAATATTTACTAACCTTCGACAATGAGATCTAAATAAGCTTGAAACCTGCTACAACAAAATCACCAAAGTCGCCACAGGGGCTTCCTACCGTACTCACCACTGTCTCTCACTAGCAGAACTGGGCTGGCTAGAGCTCCCCCACCTCCTTCAATGGTACCAACTTGCACTTGCCCACAAACTAATAAACCAACCACTAAAAGTCCCATCCCTCCAGAATCTACTCCAACCCTACATAACCACGAGATCCAGCCACAAAAACCTCCTACAGGAGACAAGAGCCATTAACTCTGCAGGAGAAGCATTATTCTCCTGCACTATAGCCAAACTCTGGAACTCCCTCCCATCCTCAATTACCTCTGTAACTTCTTACACCCACTTTAAATCCTTACTAAAAATCACACTTCAAAACTTGCCAGATATGCCCTTGCAAGCCCCCCTCAATACCATCCACTCCCCCCACCCACTACCTCTCTCAGCCCCCTATCAACAACCTACTCTTAAGCAAGCTTGGCTACTCATGTTCCCAGCTACCTACCACATAATACTAACTTCTTGCAGCAACAACTGCTAATGGCTGTTATGCACCTCAAAAACAGATTGTATCAATTGTTCACTGATGAATCTCAACTACATTTGTAACCATGTTTAGTATATGTCACCATATTTTAAAACTGTACTATGTTCTACAGCTGTTTTACATCTGTTTTCTTCTGGTCTTGCATCCTTAACTGGACTAAATGTCCATATTTAAATGCTATGTTTTTTAACTGTATAATGCAAATACTAGGAGCTTTTCTCCCTGGGTCTCCACTGAAAACGGACCTGCATCCAGTTGGACTCACCCGATCAACAAATGTAAATAAATAAAATAATAAATAAATAATAATTAGACTTTGTTGTTTTCTAGGAGCCAAATTGTAACCATGGCCTAAGCCTTTAAGTAAACAGCTTAATGGATTAATGCTAAGGCAGAATAACAACGGTGACAAAAAGTCACCCTGGAATATCCCCCTTTGAATTTTTATCCCTTGGATAATAATCTGTCCTTTATCATGGCTTAATTGCAAAGTGGTCTGCCACTGATTCATGGTTACTGTAATGCAGTCAATCGGTGTAGGGTGTATCTTATACATTTTTAAGCACTCTTTTATGCATGAATGTGGGATACTATCAAATGCTTTTTTGTAGTCAATCCATGCCATTCTTAAGATTCTTCCCCTTCTTACAGTTCTCTACTATAACTTTAACAACAAATGATCCTTTGTTCCACCATGACTTTCTTTTATTGCCCTTTTGTTCTTCTTATAGGTTCATAGGTAGATACTAGGCTATCGGCCCAAGGGCCTACGTAAACCTAGCCAACAAGGTTCCCTGGCTTACGCCACCCAAGAAAGTTACTTTCCTGTGCCACTGTTGAGCAGAGACACAGAAGTGATCCCCGGGGTGTATTTCCTATTTCCCATCCACTCATCAAGATTTTTCTTGAAGAGTGCTAATGAAGTACTTTGCTTGACATAGATGGGTAGCCTGTTCCAGAGTATGGGAAGTCTCTGGGACAGGAATCTATCCCTCCAGCATGTCCTGTTTATTGTGGTGACAAGGTTTAGGTCCCTAGAGCGTGTAGCTCGGAGGGATTGGGATTTCTTTAGATGTAGCATGTCTAACAGCTCTGGGTTTGACATAGCTTTATATGTTGGGCAGAGATCACCTCAGATTAGGTGATATGCTATGGAGTAAAGCTGGAGTTTTTGAGGCAGTCAGTGTAGGGCATTTGAGGCCAGTAATCCTCTTTGTGAGGTACTTCTGTGGCCTTTCCAGCTGCTGCAGATGTCTTGTGAGGTACATTCCAAAAGGGGCGTTGTACTCTATAATGGGTCTAATGAGTGTCGAGTAGAGGGGAACAAAGATCTCTTTTTTCCTGGATGAGAACCCGTTTATGATGAGGAGTGCCACGTACAAGGACTTCCTGACTACTGTGGCGATGTGACTATCAAAGGAGAGACTACTGTCCACCTGGGTCCCAAGGTCTCTTATCAAGCATTTGGTGTTAATTAGATTGCTGCCTATGTGGTAGTTCATGGGTACAGAGTTTTTACCAAAGGGGATAACACTGCACTTTTTGGCACTGAGCTTGAGGCCATGGCTCTGACACCAGACATCTGTCTCAGCAAGGCCCTTCTGTAGGATGTCTTCTTTTATTGCCCTTTTGTTCTACTGCCATAATTAAGTTTTCTTCTAAATGACTATAAACTCTATCTGCGTCAATTTCCGTGTATAGTTTATACGTCGTTGGAAGACAAGTTATTGGGCTATAATTTTTTAGGGTAGCTTGCAGGTACACACTTAAGAGCATTGTTTTTCCTGTTGTTAACTAGTGCAGTGTGTGTTTGGGGTGCGCATATAAATAGTTCTTACTCATGGCTACATCCTCATGCAAAGAAGTTAATAGTTTAAGCCAAAAGTTAGGTACTGCAACTGGGCCTGGGGTTTTCCAGTTAGAAGCTTTTCTCAACTTTGTTTCAATCTCACTGGCTGCTATTACATCCCATTTCATAACCTGTACCTTTAAACTTCTTATTCTTTCTTTTACTTCTTTTATCCATTTAGCATCTTTGTTATGTTCCACAGGATCTTCATAAATACTTCTCCAAAATGTATCTACTTCCTCTTTTTTTGGCAGCCTTTCAAATTCCTTTTACCTTATTTCTCATTTCTCTATAAAACTTTTTTGGGTCATCAATAAATTGCTTATTTTGTGCTTTTCCCTTATATTTATCTTCGCAGCTTCTAAGTCTTTCCGCCCGTTTTGAAATGTGTAGTTCAGCTCCAATAGTGCATATCCAATAGTGCATAATAGATCCTGGTCTGTTCTAATACTGCACACATTGCTGTTATCACATCTATCTTTTTTAGTATTTTTGTTGATCTATTCCCTCTTCTATAATCTTCTAACAATAACACTTCTTGTCTTAGTTGCTTTATAGTTTTCTCTATTCGACATTTCCATGATGGTATTCGCTTTCGCCCCGTCTTTTCCCTCGCTACCCTGTATTCCTGTGGTAGAATTTTATCAGTTATTAATTTAGCAGCACAGTAATATATTCTGTTTACTTCTGTTATATTGCATGGATCTCTATGGACAGTCCTAATTACTGTGCTCATTTGCTTTATCAAGCTTCTGACTTTTGGGTTTTTATTAACTTTCTGCAGTCTATTTCTCTCATTGATCTTGATATCAAGAAACTCTTCTCTTAACTCATTTTCTTCCAAACTGAGGGCACATCCCCTGTTTTCCGTTTCATGCGGGCATTTTATAGAAAGTTCTATAGCATCTTCCTGTGGCACATTCTCTTCAATTTCATCCGGTCTCATCTGTTGTTCCGTCATATGGGAACTCACTGGCCTATCACTCCTCAACATTAACTGCATCAGTTTCCACAGTTTCCTGTTCCTTTCCTTGCTGTCTAGCTTCAAATGAACGTTTATACTGGTTTCCTGTGGAAGGCTCCAAAATATCTCGATATGGCACCTGACCAATTGCTTCCTATTCCACTGGTTTTCCCTTAATTTGGATATCCATTGCTCTATTCTGTTGTGGTGCTTTCTGTATTCACTTTACTACATGGAATCCTTCCCTTTGCAGCTGTTCCATAACCTCAATTTCTATCTCTTTAACTTCTCCATTACTAATCTCTTTTTCTGCTTTTCCTCCTAGTCTTCTTATTTTTTGTATTGTAAAGTTTTCCGTATCTGGATTCCTTTCCCTATATTTTTCTTTAAATATCTTTGGTGCTGCTCTTTTTGTATTGGTTAGTTTTGCTTTCTACTTTGTATAAATATTACACCATATTAAATCTCTTTTCCTTTCCCCTGTCCATATTTCTTCTTCAGATGTCTCCTGATCTTCTTGCTTTTCCTTATTCTGGGGAATCACTCCACCATGCTGTGATGTTATCTGTTTTAGACATTCTACATTAAATCCTTCACTTTGCAGGCACTCCAGGACTTCAACTTCTATTTCTTTAACTTCTTTACTAATCGGTCTTTTCTACATTACATCTTTGTGCTATTAATCTTTTTATTGTGAAATTTTCCATATCTGGATGCCTTTGCCTGTATTTCTCTTCGAATATCTTTGAGACTGCCTTCTCTATATTAGTCAAAATGGCTTTCTACTTGGCATAAATATTGGACCATATCAAATCTCTCGCTTTCCCATGTCCATATTTCTTTTTTATATTTTTAAAATATCTCTAGGTTTTGTTGTTTATATTTTCTCACTTCCTCAGATGCTTCTTTTTCCAAACAGATCAAAATTTCTTGATCTATATACTGTTTTTCAAAAATCTGTTGCATTAATGAACGCAAATTTTTTACTTGGAGCTTCTGACAGTTTTTCCTGCGGAAGTATTTTTCTTTCCTCTAATTTCTCTTTTAATCATTTTGTATATCTTGTGTCTTGAAATTCTGGGCTTTTTACATAACAGTAACAATGCATAATTTCTTTCTTATCCTCAATAGTCCAGTCTATCGTCTTTATGGCTCTTCTTTGGCCAATCAATTTTTGTCGTTTTTGTGGACTGCTACTTCCTTCTACAAGAGGAAGGCCATCCTCCCCCTGAGCCTGGCCTGGCCCCATGTAGGAATGTCTCCGTATTTTGAGGATTCTACACTGTCATTTTTTCCAGTTCTGGCACCAGTGCACCTACCAGGACTGGGCACTTTTTTATCCTGGGTCTTGTGCACCCAGCTATCTTTTTTATTTTAGATTTACTTCTGTCTATGATATATGCATTGGTGAGATTTTGTGAAAAACAGAGTCCACCTCGTGAAGGTACTCACAAAGACTTGAAGAAGAATTCCATTTCAGCACTACTACTCTCCTTTGCTTGCTGAGTTTTCAGCTATCCATCAGGACCCCGATGCGTACTGTGCATGCTCTTGTATGCTCTTGTTAAAACTGTCTGTGCTGTGGTAATGTTAAAAAAAAAAAGTGTTTTTCAAAAGTAAGGTGCTGGATTAGGGTTACTTACTAACACCTACTTACCATAACCCTGCCCCTAACCATGAGCCTTACCTTTGAAAAACTTTTTCTGTAACACTAACATTACTCAAACAAACAATGTATGAATGTGTGGTGGAGTACTAGCGATTACATAGCAAAAGGAAACTTTTTTATGTTGACATTTTTTTCATTATATTTACTTTTCGAAAAGCTGGCATTGATAACTAAACTACTGATGCTCTTACAGACACACACACATACACACGCATACACACACACACTCTCTCTCTCTCTCTATATATATATATATATATATATATATATATATATATATATGTGTGTGTGTGTGTGTGTATACATACACACAAACACATGTATACACACCCACACACAAAATATGGAATGCCTGCAGCAACATGGCATATGATGAATGCCTATCAGTGCAGTATTTTTTTTTAAACAGATTAAAGCATGATTTAAAACACACAGCACCTCAAAAACATGACTACAGCTTACCTCTAATGCAGTTACAAAGCAATAGTACAAACTGTTAGCAATGCACCTGCAAACAAAAAAAAAAAATACACAAGGAGTACACTGCTTGGTGTTGTGGATCCACACTTAACTAATGTTCTCCACTGTGAGTGTATGGCAGTTAAATGACGGTCATGTAAAGAATATGGTATTCATAACCCAAATGGTATGCATTTTTAATAAAAGTGTACACGCTGCACTGAATAAGAATGCTACAGATGTTCAAATTTAGGAAGAAGTAACTGAAAAAGTGTTTTGACGTGCAAGGAAGAGGGAAGGAGGGTTGGAAAATTAACTGTAGTAACAAGTAAATGACAACACTTGACTTCAGAGGAAAACAAGATGAGGAACAAAGTGAGAACTAGTTAAAGATCAGCTAGAATAATTTAGTACAAAATCAGTAAAATCATTTAAAAGGTTTAGAGTTTTGCATGAAAAGCAAGATAAAGAACAAGGTGAGGACCAGTACAAGGAGGCAGACACAGTGACAAGTGGAAATAGAAATAAAAGGTTAACAACCGAGATAACAAAGTACTTAAGGTTGAACACATAGAGTAGTTTAATTTTAATTCAGAAGCAATTGGCTTGTCTAAAGTTAACAGAAAATATGTTTTTATCTTTTGCTAACACAAGTGTCAGAAATTAAGGAGACATATTAGAGAAAAAATGGAGAACAAGATGAAAAAAATGCTGAAGGCTTACTTTAGGCTTTAAGAAGTCTTCCGTGGAAAATTACTAAAGCAAGAAAATGAGTGGAAGGAAAAGCCATAGCAACTGATGTAAGAAGATTCACAGAAGGGGCTGAGAAGCACTGTCTTCAAGAAGCAGAGGAACAACAATGTCCCCTGTTGAAGGAAATTGAGTATTGTTGTTCCCAAAAAGCCTTCGACCCCTTTACTGAATGAAAAAAACAAATAGCACCTAAATGGTTATCTAGGACTAATGATGGTACCTAGCAGTATTGGGCCGTATCTCAGAAGCAAGTGGTTTAAAATATTCTATTACATCTCAAAATAAGCCAGGAAGCTTGGCTGCATAAAGCATACAGTTGTTTGTTTTGTGTGAAAAAACATGCATACAATTTTGTTTTTATGTCCTGTACATCAATGCATACAAGTCTAAATCTTGGGGAGAGTGGGAGGCAATTACAATTCTACTGACTTCTTTAACTGAGGGATTCTTGACTCAATCTCATACTATGCTTTTTGGTTTGATCATTTGTGACTAATCACTTAAGTTCCATGAAATGATTACCCTTAATTAAGGACAAATTTACTATGATTTTTACACATGGTTCAATGATAACTCAATATCATTGAACCATGTGTTTGAATTTGCCTGAATTTGGTACATGTGTAGAAAAGTCGGACAAATTAAGCCAAGGAGTAATATCAAATAGTTACTGAAACACAAAGCTTTCAGGTTAAAACCCTTCCTCAGTACGATATAAAACACAGTCAAAAACAACATTAATATAAAAGAAGCCAAGGATACAGCCAACCAGTCTTAAGTATGTGAATTTATTACGGCTAAATATATGCATTCTGTCACATTATAATAACAGGAAGAGCATCCTACATGCAAACGCTATACATAAATAACTATATTACAAATAACTATGTTAAAAATACATACACACATATGAGAAACATATACAAGAAACTATTAAAGTGTTGTTTATTCATATCATGAGTAACAAGTTGGAACTTGCAGAATACAAGTGGATTCTGAGAATAAATGCAGATAAAGTTCCTGGTCTTAAGGCCTCCATAAGCATTAAATCAGTGCTGAAAGAGAAACATATGCAAATATAAATTTTAGTGTTATTGACAGCACTTTAACAGATTCTTATACACGTTTCTCATATGGTTTTTATGCATTTTTAAAATAGTTATTTTTAATATATTTATGTATAGAGTTTGCATGTAGGATGTTACTCAATATCATAATGTGAAGGAGTGTATATATTTAGTGTTAATAACTTCACATACTTAATTGCTTGGCTGGCTGTGTCCTTGGCTTCTTTCATATAAATGTTCTTTTTGACTATGTTTTATATCCCACTGAGGAATGGTTTTTAACCTGAAAGCTAAATATTTGATATTGCTCCTTGGCTTTGTTTGTCTGGCTTTTAGTTTACGCTTTTATTATTATTTATTTATTTTTTCCTGTGACAACATTGACATGAGTTCCATTCTGCCTTTTTGGACATTTGTATAAAAGATCATATGTCAGTTCCCCTTTTCAGAATTTACAACAAATTTTGCATGGAATTATAATAAAATGTTTAGGTATAAAATGCACACAAGATATTATGCCTCCAATGAATTATAAGTAGGCCAGTGACAAATTTGATACCGCTACTTTGGTTGCTTCAGATCAGAGTTCGAGCCACAGTACCTATGACATGGTACACCTGAAAAATCTTTTTTCTGGAGAGATGGTGTTTTTTTTTTTTTTTTTTTTTTTACTGCTGATACAATGACAAATCAGTATAGACAGTCTCCAAAGGAAGCAGAACACAATGCAAAATGTCATACTCTGCCAGTGGAAGGCCAATGTAGCCCTTACATTTGATACCCATGTATAAAAGGCTGCATGTAAATTCCTCTCCGAGAATTCACACTAAAATTGTCAAGTAATTATGATGATACTCTGATCCAACAACCTTAGGGATACGGAACACCATGGGGTAACTGGACAGTAAGGGACCAAGAGCTGCTTAAGGCATGGGTAACCTGCTTTGTGTAGAACTAAATAAGCCAACAGCAAGACTGTGAGGTAATGGGAAGGTAAGCAACAGCGTATGCAGGGGAGAGTTCTGGAATTCTTCACTAGTTGCCGTCAATCAATCTCAATGTTAGTCCGCCCCCACATACAGGAAGTTGCAGTGACAAAGACAAGAAACCAGGGCATATACTACCACTGAAAACAGCCCCAGAAGGAAAAAAAGGTACTTGATGTGGATACATTCTTCAGATGGAAAAAGGACAGTTTGACACCTTGTGTCAATTTGTTACTAAGAATCACATCAGGACCTCAATCTTGTTCACAAATGCCAGGTCATCATAATTATAAGTAACACCTATATTTAAAGCTGAACAGTTCTACATCCTTTAAGTGATGTGAACAGCCAAGGTAATAGTGCTAGACATGTTGAGCCACAAATAACTGATATACATCAAACTTCATATGCAGTCCACACCATGACCTAAAGAATCTTCAATAAACAATTTGCCCAAAGGGAAGGGGAGGTAAAGCTGTGTACTATCATCATAACACTGATAATGAAGATTTCCATCCTTGTGTATATATACAGTGGATATAAAAAGCATATAAAAAAATGAGACCACAATAAATAATTTCAAACCTTTTCCCACCTTTAATGTGACCTATAACCTGTACAATTCAATTGAAAAACAAACAAATCTGTTAGGGGGGAAAAATATAAAAAATAGAAAACGTACAATAAGCTGGTTGCATAAGTGTGCACACCCTTAAACTAATACTTTGTTGAAGCACCTTTTGATTTAATTACAACATTCAATCTTCTTGGAAAAGGAGTCTGTCAGCATGGCACATCTTGGACTTGGCAATATTTGCCCAGTCTTCCATGAAAAAGTGCTCCAAATCTGTCAGGTTGCGAGGGCATCTCTTGTGCACAGCCCTCTTCAGGTCACCCCACAAATTTTCTAATGGATGTAGGTCTGGGCTGTGGCTGGGCCATTCCAAAACTTTAATTTTCTTCTGGTGAAGCCATTCTTTTGTTGATCTGGATGTATGCTTGGGGTCACTGTCATGTTGAAAGGTGAAATTCCTCTTCATCTTTCTAGCAGACGCCTGAAGGTTTTGGGCCAAAAGTGACTGGTATTTGGAACTGTTCATAATTCCCTCCACCTTGACTAAAGCCCCAGGTTCTAGCTGAAGAAAAGCAACCCCAAAGCATAATACTGCCACCACCATGCTTCACCGTGGGGATGGTGTTCTTTTGGTGATGCAAAGTGTTGTTTTTGCGCCACACATACCTTTAGGAATTGTGGCCAAAAAGTTCTACCTTGGTCTCATCAGCCCATAACACATTTTCCCACATGCTTTTGGGAGACTATGTATTGTTTTGCAAATTTTAACAGACCCTGGATGTTCTGTGTAAGAAAAGGCTTCCGTCTTGCAACCCTGCCCCATAGTCCAGACATATGGAGAATACGGGAGATTGCTGTCACATGTAGTACACAACCAGTACCTGCCAGAAATTACTGTAGCTCCTTCGGTGTTGCTGTAGGTCTCTTGGCAGCCTCCCTGACCAGTTTTCGTCTCATCTTTTCATCAATTTTGGAAGGACGTCCAGCTCTTTGCAACCTCACTGTTGTCTCATATTTTCTCCACTTTGTGATGACTATCTTCACTGTGTACCCATGGTATATCCAATGATGTGGACATTTTTTTGTACCCTTATCCTGACTGATACCTTTCAACAATGAGATCCCTTTGATGCTTTGTAAGCTCACTGCGAACCATGGCTTTTGCTGTAGCAGGCAACGAAGTAAATGTCAGGAAAATCCTACTAGGACAGCTGAACTTTATTTGGGGTTAATCAGAGTCTCTCTAATTGATGGCAGGTGTGTATTCAAGAAGACTGAATGCTGTAATTAAATCAAAAGGTGCTTCAAAGTATTAGTTTAAGGGTGTGCACACTTATCTGACCAGCTTATTGTACGGTTTTTATTTTTTTATTTTTTCCCCCAACATATTTGTTTGTTTTTCAATTGAATTGTACAGGTTATAGGTCACATTAAAGGTGGGAAAAGTTTTAATGTGATTTATTGTGGTCTCATTTTTTTTATAGCACAAAAAACCTGGCATTTTAACAGGGGTGTGTACACTTTTTATATCCACTGTATGTGTGTATATATATATATATATATATATATATATATATATATATATATATATATATACGTACATCTATGGGTCTATGTTGCTTGCTCGAAATCCCAAAATTTCGAGCAAGCAACAACGACACCCATAAGAGCGAAACTGCACTACTGCGAAAGTGCATTATCGCGAAAGCCGGTTTTCCGAACCGGCATAAAACAAAAGAAATACTGATAAAATCAGTATTCTGCAGGTGGGCAAGCCCGCCTACACTCCCCACACCCCCCCTATTTAAATATACCAACTCTGAGATCACACTACAGTGCAGTAATGAGAAATATTCCCGTTACGTGCTGTATGTAGATCTCCATGCAGTCCAGTCGAGCTTTCACAAATTTGATCATATGGGGTCGGCTACATGAAGTTCGAGATTGTGGAAATTCGACCATTTGCAGTAGACCCATATATGCATATGGCTACCAATGGTTTATGCTGGGGACCAGCCGTTTTACTAGGACTGACTTTGTAATCTCTGATTTGACCCTGATGCCACTTCCATATTAGGAAGAAATTTACAAAGTTGCATGCCGACTACTCATATATGATCTTGTAACTGTCTCTCTTGGAGAACCATGTGCTAGCTACCATTAAACCATCTGCCAAAAAAGTCTAGAATGGCCTCTTCTTCATTACTGCTGTTTGTCCAAAAAAATCTGGTCCCAGGCAATCAGTACAACCTGTTCTGCTGTGTCTGTCCTGAAATGAGCAGTAAACAACAGTTATGTATTTACCATAACTTGGCATCTGTGTTATCCTATTTCATTATTCCTCACAACTGGGTACTGGATCCGATGTTGGATCTGATCCGGCACTTCAGACAGATTCAAAGCTCGAGCTCCTCCCCCTCCCGTAATCCCCTTCTGCACTCTAACGCTCAGATCAAGTTTGCAGCAGAGACCCCGGAGAATATACATGAGAACTTTAACTAAGGGAAATGTAACCCAGGGGGGCAGGACTCCAGCCTCCTCCCTCCAGAGCATAGATGGGTGAAGGTGGGCGGGAAGTGAGGAATAATGAAGCAGGATAACACAGATGCCAAGTTATGATAAGTACATAAAGTACAGTTTTGTACCTACCATAAATGTAGATGTCCGAACTGGATAGCATCTGCAGTCATAACAAGTGGGTTGTCCTGTCGTCAGGCAGCCCTGCAGTCGGCAAGATTCCAAAGTCCGGGTCCGGCTTCGGCTGATGTCGCACTCCACCCGACGTCATCTCTGGTCGTCTTCGGGTATAAAAGCATCAGCCGACGCCATTTTCCTCAGTGTTTCTTGCCCCAGATGCCAGTAGCCCTCTTGCAGGCTAAAATTTGGATAGATGCCAATGTTTCCAAATAGATAGAGGTAAACACAACAATAAGCATGTATGTACATATATACAAACAAATACACCATAAAAGACTCCCCCCCAACAGCTAGCTATTAGGAGGGCAAACACCCTAGGAGTACCACAGAGGGAAGGAGGGAGGGTAATCCTGACTGCAGATGCTATCCAGTTCGGACATCTACATTTATGGTAGGTACAAAACTGTACTATGTCCTTCATGGATGCATCTGCAGTCATAACAAGTGGGTAGAATACCATAGCCAACTAGGGAGGAGGATAAAAGTAGATTATGGTGTGTTTAGGATCCCTTGCAGTACAGCAGTGGCAAACCCTGCTCGGGATCTGGAATAAAGAGGCAAATTATAATGCTTGGCAAATGTATGCACGGAGGTCCAAGTAGCCGCCTCAATAATGTCTTTGGTTGCCACTCCTCGTAAGAAGGCTGTGGTAGTGGCTGTTGCCCTTGTAGAATGAGGTCTTATGTTCTGTGGAATTGGTTTTCCATGGAAGGAGTAACAGTATCGTATGCAATTTCCTATCCATTTGGAGATTGTCTGTTTTGAAAATAGCTTTTCCTTCCCTTCCTGCTGCATAGGCTACAAAGAGTTGGTCAGTCTTTCTGCTATTTTTTGTTCTGTCCAAGTAGTAGCGTAGCTGTCTATGTACATCCAAGGTATGCAGTATTCTTTCCCCTCTGTTTTGTGGGTTGGGAAAGAAGGTAGGTAGGTGGATTGCCTGGTTTAAAGACACTCTGGATACCACCTTGGGCATAAATGTTGGGTTAGTCCTCAAGGACACTCTATCTTGGTGGAAGATTAGGAAGGGTTGCACTGCCATTAAGGCCTGTAGTTCTGAAACCCTCCTTGCTGAAGTAATTGCCAGTAGGAAAGCAGTTTTCCATGACAGGTGTTGTAGGTCTGCTGTTGCTGCTGGTTCAAAGGGTGATGGTGTCAACTTTTCTAGCACAAAGTTTAAATCCCAAGCTGGTAATGGTGGTTTCCTTGGAGGTTTTACATTCTTGATTCCTCTGAGGAACTGCCTGAGCAAAGGTGCGAAAAACAGGTGGATCAAAGCTGTATTCTGCTGAAATAGCTGATGCATGTATCTTGATGGAGGAGTAGGACAGGCCTGAATGAAGAAGTTCGCCAGATACTCCAGAATGTTAGGTATATCTATGTTTGACACATCTTTTCCTCTTTCCGTACTCCAAATGACAAACCTTTTCCATTTTCCAGCATAGTTCCTTCTTGTTGAAGGTCTGCGTGCTTCAAGAATAATGTCTTTAACTCTTTGGGAAAGTTCTGGATTAGCTGCTGCTATGTGATGTTCCATGCAGTCAGTTGCAGCGTTTTAGGTTTGGATGTATGATGCTGTAGTTGTTCTGAGTTAACATCAAAGGCATCAGTGGTATTGGCCACATATTGTTCGAGACATGCTCTTCAGTAGTGGGTACCAGTGTTGTCTTGGCCAGTTTGGAGCTATCAGGATTATCCTTGGACGTTCTTCCCTTATTTTTAGCAGTACCTTGTGTATCAAAGGAAGAGGTGGGAATGCATATGCTGTTAGGCCTTTCCAGTTGAAGGAGAGTGAGTCCACTTTCCATGCTAGTGGGTGGAATGTCCTTGTGCAGAATTTTTGAGCTGGTAATTGAGAGGTGATGCAAATAGGTCTATCTGTGGCATTCCCCATTTCTTGAGATGGTCTTGAAGATGTCCGGTGCAGCTTCCATTCGTGGGCATCCGAAGTGGTTCTGCTTAATATGTCTGCCAGAGTATTGTCTTTCCCTGGTACAAATATTGCCTGTAACTGAATGTTGTAGCTGAGTGCCAGGGTCCACAGCTCCAAGGTCATTCTGCATAGGGGGTATGAATGAGTGCCTCCCTGTATGTTGATGTACCACATGACTGTGGTGTTGTCTGTCCTTATCATCAACTGGCCTTCTTTGAGAAATGGTTTGAACTTTTGGATTGCCAGTTTTACTGCCAGCATTTCTTTTAGATTGATGTGCAGGTGAAGTTGATCCTGTGTCCACAATCCTTGCACGCATTTGTCCAGCATGTGGGCCCCATCCTAGGTCTGAAGCGTCTGTTGTGATGGTCTGGCTTGGTTGACATCTGCGAAAGGGTAGGCCTGTGTTTGACTGGCATGCCTGAGCCCACCATAGGAACTCCTGTTTTAAGCATGGAATTAGTGGGATTTCTGTTTCTAGACTGTGTCTGTGTTGGGACCATAAATTCTTTAGGTACCACTGTAGTTTCCTCATATGTAGTCTGGCAAATGGGACCAAGATTATGCATGATGCCATGAAGCCCAAGGCCTGTAGAACTTTTCTTGCTGTTAACTTGTTCAGCTTTGTTAGTGCCAAGAAGTAAAGAGGAAGTTCTTTTGTTTTTCTGTAGTCAGGAATGCCATTTGTTGTACTGTGTCCAATTCAGCGCCCAAGAAAGTCCTTGTTTGGGATGGTATCAGTCTTGACTTTTGTAAATTGACTGTGTATCCCAGTCCTTGTAGCAAGTAAATGACCCTTTGTAAATCTGTTGTCAGCTTGCTTTTGTTGTCCCTTGTAGCAGGCAGTCGTCCAGGTATGGGTAAATTTGAATTCCTGTAGTCTGCAATGGGCGATTACTGATGCCAGGCATTTTGTGAATACTCTGGGCGCAGTAGATAAGCCAAAGGGCAATGCTGAGAATTGATAGTGCTCTGATCCTGCAAGAAATCTGAGGTATCTTCTGCAGATTGGTCGGATGGGGACGTGCAGGTATGCCTCCTTGAGATCTAGAGTTACCAGCCAAGACTCCTTGCCCAGCATGGGAAGAAGTTGCTGTAGGGTCAGCATTTTGAATTTTGGGACAATGATATATGTATTTAAGGTGGACAGGTCGAGAATTGGTCTCCAACTTTTTTCCTTTCTTGGAACTAGGAATAGTCTGGAGTAGAACCCCTTTCCTTGTTCTGCTGTTGGCACTCTTTCCACAGCTTTCATGTTTGCTAACTCCATTATCTGGCGTAGAGCCTCTGTTTTTTGATTTGGAGGTAGATTTGGCATTCCTCTTTTGACTGGTAAAGTGTGGAAGTGAAACCGGTAACCTTGATCTATGGTTTGTAAAATCCACTTGTCTTTTGTTATGTAGTGCCAGTTCTTTGAAAATAAGGTTAACTTTCCGCCTAGAGGGCTGCTATTTGTTCCCTGGTAGGCGGATTTAGGATTAAGTCACTGCGGTTGTGCTGATGTAGTGGCAGTGGCTGTGTCTGTGCCTCTGTTGTTACCTTGCCACTGTCGTCCTCTGTAGGCACCTCCTCTGGATTGGTTTCTGCCTCTGGAACGTCTATTTCTACCCTTTGAAATTTTGTGGAGTCAGGAAAGGACCAATTTTTGGCAGGCCAGTTCCTGCTAAACCTTGGGGTTGAACCTGCAAGAAATCTTTAACAGTTTGAACAGATTTTGCCTTTTCTTCCATTTTCTTCATAACCTGCTGGGCAGGTGTACCAAACAAACTTGTCTTGTCCATAGGAGCATCTAGCAACTTAGCTTTAACATGATCCGGTAAAGCTTGTTCCTTTAGCCATGCATGCCTTCTTATCACTGTGCCTGTCATGGCTGATCTAAATGAAGCCTCCAGTGCATCATAGCCACATTTTAAGGAATGGTTGCTAACCTGTTGTATGTTATTTACCATCTCTAATACATATTTCTTATCAAGAGATTCTTCAGTGGTTAATTTTTTAGTTAACTGATCAAGCATAAACTCTTGGTATTGTATCATGTGAAACTGACAGTTCAAAGCTCTAGCTGAGAGAGTAGCTGAAGTGTAGACCTTTTACCCCATCTGTCTAGTGACCTAGCTTCCCTTTCAGAAGGAATAGGGTTTTTAGCTGTGGTCGCGGCTACTGCCTTGGGACCCTGGGATATAGTTTCTGGGTCTGCAAGTGGGGCCTTGTAAAGGTGGTGATGAGTATCTGGCACCCTGTAAAATCTGTCTGGTTTGGCAGGGGCTGGGGGTAAAGAATCTGGAGCGGAGCAAACATCATTGAAAGCATCATCCACCACAGAGAGAACAGGAGGTATAGCTAAGGGCCTGTGCTGTGGGAGGTGCAGAAAGGTCCTAAGTCTTTTTCTGGAGTCTGAAAAATCCTGTTGCTGCCATTGGAACTGTTCTCGCATGGCATGCAAGGTTTCCCCAAAGGAGAATTCTTCTGGTGGGGAAGCAGCTGGAATGGATTCTTCAGCATCCGAATCTTCAAAATTGGAGAAGGGAGCCTCAGGCTGATCAGTTATGTCTGATTCATCCGCAGAATTATCAGTAGAAACTGGCTCAGGGGGCTCTGCCCTAGATCTCTTCTCAGGGGGCTGAGAGGCCCTATCTGGGTGAGGTTGAGATCCTCTAATTAAAGAAATTAAATCTTCTGCCAAAGAAAGCATTTGAGAACTAGAAGAGGGCCTGGATGTGGGGGGTTTAACAGGCACTGATTTAGTAGTCTTGGCTGCTTTAGCCCTGGCGAAGGCCTTAATGGACATGGCAGCTGGAGGCCTAGCAGCACCACGTGCTGGGGTAGAGACATCCAAGGGGATGGTGTCTGATAAGTCCACCACCGTAGTGGGTAAACTTTCTGAGGTCGATTCAAGAGTTGTAGCAGGGGCCTCAGTTGTTAGAATAGGTTCAGCTGTACTTTGAGCAGTTTTCTCGGTTTCAGCCGAAACCGAGACACTCGCGGTTTGCTTTACCGTGGTTTCGGCCGAAACCGCGGACCGCGAATGTCAGTCTTTATCTTTGCGTTTTTTGGGGGTAGTCGGAGGATCCGACGGCATAATGTACGCAAAATCAGTACCGAAAAACTGTTCTGCAAACTCCGACCGACGCCTAAGCGTTCGTCGGTTAAAAGAAGCACAGGCCGAACAGGCTGCTACGTCGTGGGCTGGGCCTAAACAAGGCAGACAGTATGAGTGGAAATCTTTATGAGGTATTTGTTTCCCACAGGTTAAACAATTGTTAACTTTTTCTGACATCGGCTGAGGCAAGAAAGAGTCCCCAACGGGGTACTTAGCTTTAGAAGTCTTCGAAGTAGTATTCGGTAGAAGTAATCTCTGGATCCGACCGACCGGCACTTGCGAACAGCTTCTGCTTCGGGCGCCACGCGGCAAGAAAGACTGAGGAAAATGGCGTCGGCTGATGCTTTTATACCCGAAGACGACCAGAGATGACGTCGGGTGGAGTGCGACATCAGCCGAAGCTGGACCCGGACTTTGGAATCCGGCCGACTGCAGGGCTGCATGGCGACAGGACAACCCACTTGTTATGACTGCAGATGCATCCATGAAGGACATCTGCTGATTTGATGTTATCCATTTCAATATTCCTCACATCTGGGTCAGAGTCCCCAGCTACAACAGTATCCTGGGTGGCCCTATGGAAGGATGTACCTGAGCACCGTGGAACCAAAAGATGCTTCCTGGAGACCATATCCAATTTGTAATGAGAAACAAAGGTGTGAGGAGTGGACCAAGTGGCTGCAGCATAAATATCATCTATAGACACCCTCACAGAGAAGTGACAAGATAGCAACTGACCTAAGAGAGTGAGCCTTAGGCAGACGTGGTAAAGTACAGTTTTGTACCTACCATAAATGTAGATGTTCGAGTGCTAATACAGCTGCAGTCATTACAGATGGGTTCTCCTGACGTCAGGCGGGTCCTTGGTCGGCCGAATTCCAAAGTCTAGGTCCGGCGTCGGTTGTTGTTGCTTTCTTTCCTGACGTCAGTGCGACAGGGGTATATAAGACACAGCCGACGCCATTTTCTTCAGTCTTTCTTGCCCCAGATGTCAGGTGCCCCCAGAAGGAAGGCAATATATATATATATATATATATATATATATATATATATATATATATATATATATTATATATAATCGTGCAATGCAATATAATCAAAAATCAGTAGTTGCAAGCAAATACACCATAGAAGGATAACCCAATCAGGTTGTAAGATGAGGAGTTAGCCACTAGGTCTGTACCCAGAGGGGAAGGAGGGAGGGAAACCTGGACTGCAGCTGTATTAGCACTCGAACATCTACATTTATGGTAGGTACAAAACTGTACTATGTTCATCGTGCATACAGCTGCAGTCATTACAGATGGGTAGAATCCCAAAGCTACGCACAGGGTGGTAGGCACTAGGTGGAACTGGGAGGAGCCAGAATGCCCTGCAACACAGCAGTGGCAAAGCCTGCTCTAGTTTTGGAGTATAAAGGTAGGTGGTAGTGTTTAGTGAAGGTACAGAACTCCAAGTGGCTGCCTCCAAAATATCTTTGGTAGGGACTCCTCTGAGGAAGGCTGCAGAGGTAGCTGTGGCCCTTGTGGAGTGGGATCCGATGCCTGTAGGTACAGATTTACCATGAAAGGAGTAACAAAACCGTATGCAGTGGCCTATCCATTTTGAAATTGTCTGTTTGGAAATTGGCTTCCCTTGAGCTCCTACAGCATAGGACACAAAGAGTTGTTCTGATTTCCTGAAAGGCTTTGTTCTGTCCAAATAGTAACGTAGCTGTCTATGGATGTCTAAGGAATGTAGCAGCCTTTCCCTTTGTTTTGAGGATTGGGGTAAAAGGTAGGTAAGTGTATGGCCTGATTTAAAGCTACCCTGGATACTACCTTAGGCATAAATGACGGGTTGGTTCGTAGGGAAACCCTGTCCTGATGGAAGATGAGAAAGGGCTGCACAGCCATGAGGGCTTGTAGTTCCGAGACCCTACGAGCTGAGGTAATAGCCAGAAGGAAAGCTGTTTTCCAGGACAAATATTGCAAATCTGTTGAGGCAGCTGGTTTAAAGGGAGGCAATGTTAATTTTTCTAGAGTGTAATTAAGATCCCAGGCTGGTATTGGTTGTTTCCTTGGAGGTCTTATATTCTTAGCCCCTCTGAGGAACTTAAGAGTGGGTGAGAGAATAAGGGTGGATCAGTGTTGTATTCTGCAGAAATGGCTGAGGCATGGATTTTGATGGAGGAAAATGAAAGTCCACTGTTCAACAGCTCAGCTAGATACTGTAATATCCGAGGCAAATTCAGTTTTCTAGGATCCTGGCCCTTTTTCTCATTCCAAGAGCAAAACCGTTTCCATTTTGCGGAGTAAGCTTTTCTAGTAGATGGCCTTCTGGCCTCCAAAATGACATCCTGCACCTCCTTGGAGAGTAGGGTCTGTTGTGGTGTTAAGGAATTTTCCATGCAGCCAGATTGAGTGTTTTCAGCTGACTGTGAAGAGTTTTGTAGCTGTGCTGAGTCAGGAGAAGAGGCATTAGAGGTAGGGTCCAGGGAGGAGAATGTGTTAGGCTCCTCAGGAGTGGGTACCAGTGTTGTCTTGGCCAGTCTGGAGCAATCAGTATCATCTTTGGTCTGTCTGCTCTTGCTTTCAAGAGCACCTTGGGCAGTAGAGGCAAAGGTGGAAGGCGTAAACTGTCCGTGCTGCCCAACTGAAAGAAAGGGCGTCCACTCTCCAGGCCTTTGGATGAAATGTCCTTGAGCAGAATTTTATCAATTGATGATTCTTGTGGGAGGCAAAGAGATCTATGTCTGGCCTTCCCCACGCTTGGATTATCTTTGTAAACACTTGAGGATGCAACTTCCATTCGTGCGGGTCTGTCATATTTCTGCTTAGATTGTCTGCCAGCGTGTTTTCCAAACCTGGCAGGTACTGTGCTTGAAGCTCGATTTGCCATTCCAGAGCCATGTTCCAAAGTGACATGGCCAGCCTGCACAGGGGGTATGAATGTGTTCCTCCTTGTTTGTTTATGTACCACATTACTGTGGTGTTGTCTGTTCTTATCAATAATTGCCCTGGATGCAGGAGGTCCTTGAAAGCTGTAATTGCATTTATCACTGCTAGCATTTCCTTTTGATTGATGTGAAGGTGCTTTTCCTTTTGGGACCATTTGCCCTGAATGCACCTGTCTGTCATGTGTGCCCCCAGGCGTAGTCTGAGGCGTCTGTTGTGATGACTTGATTTGCTTGAGGCTTGCAGAATGGTAGACCTGTGTTTGTTTGGCATGCTTGGGCCCACCATAGAAATTCCTTTTGCAAACATGGAATTAGTGGTATTATTGTTTCCAAACTGTGGCTGTGTTGAGACCATAGGTTTTTTAGGTACCACTGAAGTTTCCTCATATGCAACTTTGCACATGGGATTAGAAGAATGCAAGATGCCATGAAGCCCAGAGCCTGCAGGATTTTCCTTGCAGTTAGCCTGGTACAATTTGCTAGCATCTTGAAGTACTGAGTTAGTTGCCCCTGTTTTGCTGGCGTAAGATAGGCCATCTGGGTGTTTGTGTCCAAGTTGGCACCCAGGAAAATTATTTTCTGAGATGGTGTTAGCCTGGACTTCTCTTTGTTGACTGTGTATCCCAGAGAATTCAATAACCGTGTTACATAAGCCAGATGTTCCAGAAGTATGTGTTTGCTGTCCGCTTGGATCAGGCAATCGTCCAAATAAGGGTAAATTTGTATCCCTTGAAGTCTGCAGTAGGCAATTACTGATGCCAGGCATTTCGTGAATACTCTGGGCGCAGTAGATATGCCAAAGGGCAATGCAGAGAATTGATAGTGGATTGAACCTGCAAGAAATCTGAGGTATCTTCTGCAGCTTTGTCTGATTGGGACATGCAGGTATGCCTCCTTGAGGTCCAATGTTACCAGCCAAGACTCCTTGCCCAGCATGGGAAGAAGCTGCTGTAAGGTGAGCATCTTGAATTTTGGTACGAGAGTAGAACTGTGTTTAGGATGGATAAGTCCAAAATGGGTCTCCAATCGGTTCCCTTCCTTGGTACCAGGAATAGTCTGGAATAAAAACCTTGACCTTGTTCGTGAGTAGGTACCTCTTGAATAGCTTTCATGTCCATGAGCTTTGAAATTTGTATTTGAGCCTCTGCCCTTTGATTGTGTGGCAGGTTCGGCATGCCTCTCATTTTTGGAAGAGTGTGAAAATGAAATCTGTAGCCTCTGTTTATAATGTCCAGGATCCATTTGTCTGTTGTGATAATATGCCAATTTTTTGAAAATAATGCCAGCTTTCCTCCCAAGGGTGCTGCCACCTGAGCCTTGCTTAGCATGCAAAGGGGAAAGTCATTGGGTTTGTTTCCTTTATTGTTGTGCACTGTCTTCGCCACCTCTTGGTGCTGGAGATTGCCATTGTCTGCCTCTATATGATCCTTGAGATTGTCCTCTGCCCCTTGTGCGCCTGTATCTACCTCTTTGGGGCTTGTCCGTGGCTGGAAAGGACCAGTTTTTTGAAGGCCAATTTCTGCTAAAACGTGGTGGTTGTACCTGTAGAAAAGCTTTGACAGTTTGCATAGATTTAGCTTTTTCTTCCATTTTCCGTAGTATCTCCTCAGCATTAGTACCAAATAATACATCCTTTTGTAAAGGAGCATCTAGTAGTTTAGCTTTAACATGATCAGGCAAGGTTTGTTCCCTACGCCAGACATGTCTACGAATGACTGATCCTGTAACAGCAGCTCTACTTGAGGCCTCTAGAGCATCATAGCCACATTGTAAGGTGTTTTTACCCACTCGTTCTGCACTATGCATCATATCCTGCAACTCCTTCAAATCTGGTTGTTCAGGTTGTGACAATTTTATTCCTTAATTGTGATAACAGAAACTGCTGATATTTAAGCATATGGAACTGACAATTTAAGGCCCTCATGGCTAGGGTGGCCAAGGTATATACCTTTTTTCCCCACCTTTCTAAGGATCTAGACTCTCTCTCGGAAGGTAATGGATTCTTAGCAGTAGAGGCCTTCAATCCCTTGGGGCCTTGAGAAATGGTTTCAGGGTCAGCATTATGGCTTTTGTAAAGAAATTGGTGTGAGTTAGGAACTCTGTAGTACCTATCAGGCTTGACTGGGGCAGGAGGCAGGGAATCCGGATTAAGGCAAGCCTCCGAGTAAACATCATCAAGTATGTCCAAGACAGGAGGTATCGCCAGAGGTCTGTGCTGAGGTAGCAAAAGAAATTCCCTAAGCCTTTTCTTGGAATCTGAAAAATCTTGGCCTTCCCAATGAAAGTGTTCCCTCAAGGTATGCAAGGTTTCCCCGAAAGAAAAATCCTCTGGGGGGGATACAGAAGGAATGGACTGCTCTGCATCAGACTCTTCAAAAGGGGAGTACGAGTGTTCCTCTTCACCAGAATGTTCTGAAATAATGGAGCCCTGGTCAGAAGAGGGAGAATCTTCCTCCACTCTGGGTCTCTTGTCCGGAGGGGGTTGGGAACCCCTGATAAGAGCAATTAAATCCTCAGCCATTTTGAGCATCTGCTTTTTAGGCATGGGGCCTGGAGATGGGCCCTGTGCAACAGGCCTCTTGGAATGCATGGCTGATTTAGACTTAGTAAAGGCCTTTATGGAAAAGGAAGAAGAAGGTCTGAAGACACCATGGGTGGAAGTGGACCTGTCCACATTAAGGGGCTCAACACTCACAGTGGCTTCTGTAGCTGTAGTCAGGGTATGGGCCGAGGAACCTGCGGTCTCGGTTACAGAAGACACCGCCAGAGAAGTGTCGTCGGTAGTCAGGGGCTGCGTAGGCGCCTCGCTGAGAACCGGACCATGTGTAGCCGGTTTTGGCGTGGTGTCGGTGGAGACCGCGGACCTCGCGTGTCGGTCTTTGTCCTTGTGTTTTTTGGACAAAACAGTAGTCGGAGTCTCCGACGACATTTTATAATTAAAAGCTTTACCAAAGAAGTGCTGGGCGAACTCCGCCCGACGCTTAATAGTGCGTTTATTGAAAGTAGCACAAAAGCGACAGCCCGAGACGTCGTGGTCTGGGCCTAAACAAGGTATACAGAGGGAATGGAAATCCTTATGCGGTATTTGCTTCCCACAAGAAATACAATTGTTAACTTTGTCTGACATCTGTCTGAGGCAAGAAAAGTTTCCCCAACAGGGTACTTAGCTTTAAAGAAGACTTCGGTTTCCAAATTTTCGTAATTTCAGGAGCTGGCCGACCGGCACTTGCGAACTGCTTCTGCTTCGGGCACCGCGCGGCAAAAAAGACTGAAGAAAATGGCATCGGCTGTGTGTCATATACCCCTGTCGCACTGACGTCAGGAAAGAAAGCAACAACAACCGACGCCGGACCTAGACTTTGGAATTCGGCCGACCGAGGACCCGCCTGACGGCAGGAGAACCCATCTGTAATGACTGCAGCTGTATGCACGATGAACATCTCCAGATTCCTAAGGGAATAAACGGTGGAAATACAGTTTAAAATCCATTTAGAAACTGTAACCTTAGACACTGCCTGGCCACGTCTGTTCAAGAAGAAGGCTACAAACAACTGATCAGATTTCCTGAACTGTTTAGTCCTGTGCAAGTAAAATCTTAACTGTCCACCTTGGGCATGAAGGAAGGATTAGTTCTCAAGGGCACCCTATCTTCATGAAAAATGATATACGGCAGCTTGGATGACACAGCCTGTAATTCTGAGACCTTCTTGGCAGAAGTTATGGCCACAGGAAAGGCAGTCTTCCAGGATAGGAAATTAATATCACAGGAATGAGCCGTCTAGAATGGACTTTGAGTGAGATATTGTAACATCATAGTCAAATCCCAAGGGGGACTGAGGAGAAAAACACCTTTCATAAAGGCCTTACATAGTCTGGAGGAAAAAGACTCCCTACTAACATGAAAATTAAAAATGGCTGCCAACTGCAGTTTTATGGTAGACAACCTGGCACCTTCTTGATAAAAGGATAATAAAAGAAGAATATCCAAAACTGGAGCCGAGAAAGGGTCAAGATTCCTTTCAGCAGCCCAAAAGGAAAAATGTTTCCCCTTACTGTTGCAGAGTTTTTGACTTGACAGTTTGAGAGGCTAGAATAATTTTCTTAACAGGGGAAGCCACTCTGGACTCTCTTAGTATCATGGGAAGTGGAGAAACCATGCAGTTAGATGAAGGATCGAAGGTTTGGAGTCTGCGGTTTAGAGGTGTGAGAGATGCGACCTAGTATGGGATCCAGTATCCATGGCGGATACTTCAGATGAGAGCATAGGAAGGGGAACTACACCCGACGAGGCAAGAAAGGGGCAATGAGGATCATAGAACACTTCAGTCTGTGGGCTTTCTGCAGTACCTTGGATCAACAGTACAGATGCATATGCATAAAGGAGGTCAATCATGGACTAGAGCATCCCTCAGGGACTGCCCCTCTGGGGGAATCAGGGCAAAGTACCTGCTGCATTTGTTGTTCATTGGAGACGCAAAGAGGATGCAGCAAGGTTGGCCATTTGGCCAAATATCTGAGGCGCCACTGATGGATTCACGGACCACTCGTGCGGGCTCAAGATTGACCTGCTAAGTCTGTCTGCCAACACTTTGGACTCTCACAGTATGTGCACTGCAAGAAGGAAGCTGCTGGAAGAAATCACCCATTGTCATACTCTCATGGACTTCTCTGCACAACAGATAAGAACGTGCTCCACCCTGCTTACTGATATACCGGACCACTGATATGTTGTCAGTATGAACTGCAATCGATCTCAAAAGGCTTGCAACATCAGGAAGACTGCTCTCATCTCAAGGACATCTTTGTGCAACTTGGTCTCTGAAGGGGACCATGTGCCTTGGACGTTCTGCCCTGAAAATGGCACCCCACCCTAGCAGGGAAGTGTCACTAAAGCCATGGTGGGGGGAGGGGAGAAAAGGCTTTGCCTCAGTTGATATTCTCTGAAAGAAGCCACCTCTGATGATGGCGCCTGCAAATCAGTGTCAGTGGGATTGGCCATAGGCATCAGATGATAAAGACTGGACCACTGGACTGCTGGTGTACACTGAAGTACTTGCATGTAATACCTCGCCAGCGGTACAAGGAGGACAGCCACCGACATGGACCCCAGAACCTTGAGAATGAGATGCACCTATGGAAATGGGACCTCTAGAATTGCCCTGACTTGCTGCCTGATCAAGGCCACTCTCTGAGGAGGCAAAGCTACAATTTCTATCACTGTGTTCAGTTGGGTCCCTATAAATTTCAGACTTTGCACAGGAGTCTGTTTTGACTTGGCAACATTGACCGCAATGCCTAACTTGTGGAAGGTATGCAAAAGGTACTGCATCTCAAATGTCAGTCGATGCCTTGTGGGCATCATGAGGAGCCAATCGTCCAGGTACAGAAAGACCTGGAATCCCTGCAGTCCCAGGTGAGCTACCACTGCCAAGCATTTGGTAAATACCGGGGGGGGGGGGTTGTGGTGAGTCCAAAGGGCAGGCTCTGAACTGAAAATGACTGACTCCCAGCCAGAAGTGCAGATTTCTCCTGGAGCGTCTATCTTGACATGACATTAGGTGTCCCATCCTGGAGGTCTATGCAGCACATCCACTTATCCTTCCACAACAGCGGCAGGTTGGACTGAAGAGTGACCATGCGGAACTTAACATCTTGACAGATTCAACTTGTTGATGTGCGAAATCAGATGCAGGTCCCATCTTTTTTGGCACAAAAAAAAAGCGAGAAAAATTCCAGGCCCTCTTTGTTGTGCTGGGACTTCTGAATGCCTCTTTTTTCTAGAAGTTTTAGAACTTCTCTCTGGGCCAGTTCTGTCTGACTGGGTGGCATGTCAGGGAGAACTCTCTTGGGACTTGGAAGAGGTTGGGAAAAGGGAATATAATGTATGATACCGAGCACCCACTGACCATTTGTTATTGCTGTCCAGGCATTTGGGTGGAATGACAACCAACCCTCGACTGCCTCCAGGGCAGGACAGTCAGGCAACACCTCAGGGACACTGAAAGGGCTCCTCAGACAAAGGTTTCCCGAAGACCTGGTTCTGAGGACCCCCTCTGCCTTTAGGGTGGCATCTACCATTGAACCCTCTTCCTCTGCTTCCAGAAGAGGAATCCTCTGGAGCATCCTGGAGAGAACTCTGCGACTTTCAGAACCAAAGTATCTTACCCCCATTGGTTCTTGGAAAAAGACCTTTGAGGTGTAGAAAACATGATCCCCACAGCCAACAGAGTCTTCCCTTCCTGCTCACTGTTGGTCAAAGTCTCCTTGACTGATGGCCCAAAAAGCAAGGAGCCATCATATGGGGCATTTGTGAAAGACGCCGTGAAGTGTTCCGCAAACCCGCACAACTGCATCCATGCATGACACCTCATGGCAATGCCTGCAGTGGCCACAATAGAGTTCCTCTCAGCAGCATTAAAGATCAACATTATAGAGGAACTGGAAACAGATGATAGAGAGGTGAGCTTGGGAGAGACCTTCTTGAGGTCCTCCGCAGACATCAACTCCGAAAGAGATTTGGTTAGTTCAGTAACCAGGTCTCGTTGGAGGCGGGTAAAGTGCACCAAACAGTTAAGAGCTCTCAGACCAAACATGGCTGAAGCCTAAATGCACTTCCCCTGTCTGTTGATCGCCTGAGCCTCCCTCTTCAGGGGATGGATGATGGCACTCTGTTCAGCCAGCTCCTTTTTGGTGGCCACAGCTACCACAGTAGCATTGACTGGAACGCCTTTGCTCCAATGTATCCTGTCTGAAGGAGGGCTCAAGAATCTGTCAGTCTTCTTAGGAACTGGTTCCATGGTGTCAGGTTCCTTTCTTGCCCTGAGAAAATAAGGTTGATGAGCTCATCCGCAGGGGGGAAACCCTGGAAGTAGATGGGCCCTTACCAAAAGCACTACAAGAAAAATCTTGATGATTGGATGGGAGATAGGAAATTCACCCCGGGGATCACTTCTGTGGCTCTGCTTGACAGGGGCACAGGAAAATAATTTTCTTGGGTGGCAAAAGCCAGGGTACCATTTGGCTAGGCTTATACAGGTCCTAGGGCCAACAGCCTAGTACCTACCTATGAACCTAAAAGCCTTTAGGAACACAGATTCCTCTGAATATGGGGATTGTGAAAACCATCCACCTTTATGTTTTAACAGCTCCAGAACACCTCCAAAGGAGACGCCATCAGGCGGAGACCTGAAGGACCTGCCCCCCTCATCAAAATCTGTGTCCTCCATGAGGAATTCCTCGGGCAAATCCAAGTGCCTCCTCTTGCACTGTCTCTTCTGTGGCACCTCCTCTGTGGGGCTCAGGGGAGGACTTTGAAAGGAGGGGACCCCCTTGGGGTTTGGATGCCACCTGAAGGCTATCTCGGGAGGATTGGCCCTGGACAGGATGGATGGGTTCAGAGCTCAGAATAGTGACAGGCTGGGATGTATCCGCAAGAGGGGAAGATACTGCTACAGACCTGGAGAAATTCCACTCTACCACCTAAAAAAAACAAAGGACTCAAGGAGACTTCCTCCCTGTCACTGGCAGCCGAAGACACCTGGGAGGAAGGAGTAGAGCTAACCACAGGTCCCAGCCCTATAGACAGTACTGGCCTCAAGCTGTTGAGGACCAAGTTCTCCAAAGGAAGGGACTGATCTGACAAGCCTGGACCTGATCCCCTCCCCAGAGTCCTGGCACCAACCTCTCAGAGTAGAGAAAAGCTCTGATCCAATGGCAGCGGGATTGAGCTATTCACAGATCTTAACAGAGATGGAAAAGCATGCATTCCCAGATCTGTCAATACCTACCTCAGGTGAACTGGGTCCTGGAGTTCTAAAACAGGGAGAATCAGAAGAGGAGAGGGCAACATTGGGGCTGGGGATATCATCGAGCCCGAGTGGACTGGAGATGCCAAGAGACCCATCTCTATCTGGGCCCTAAGAAAGCCTCCCATCATCCTGTCCATATCCATATGAAAAAGGTTCCTGGAGTATCAAGAGGAGGCCAAAGAATGAGTGGATTTAGCTGGGAAGCAAGCCTGGACCCCGAAGCCGCCCTATGATGTCCCCGATCCGAAGACAGTCTCCATTGCTTAGGAACCAAGTGTTTTGGATCCCTAGTGGATCCGGAAAGACAGCCCTCAAAAATTAATGCTGGATCCGACGAACATGTCAGATCCAACACCTCTTGAACCCCCTCACCCCCTTCCTCTGATCTGAGGGAACAGACGGATCTCTGGCAGACAAAAAAGTAGTAGGATCCAAAGGCCTCAGATCCAAAGAGACCTTGGAACCTACCAACAGATCCTGAGACACCAGATCCGAGATGACCAAGGACAGTTTTGAATCCTGAGATCTCCGATATGAAAGCCTGGGGCATTTTTAAGACACAGAAGGAAAGGCACCCAGGGAAACAGTAGGGGCTTTCCTCTTGGACTCCTTAAGACCAGCAGATGACGAGGACTCAAGAGACAAAGTGACCCTCTTGAACCATGCCCTTCAGCGACAATTTGTTTTGGCGCGCCACCAGTGTGCTTCAGGGCTGAATGCCACACAAACAGAGCAACCAGCCTCTATATGGTTGGTGCCCAAACAATAAACACACTTCTTGTGGGTTTCAGAATCTGGTACCTTATACCCACATAAAGAGCACTTTTTAAAACCCGTAGGTTTGTCTTTCTCAGACATACCTAATAGTATGACAAACACACACACACACACACACACACACACACTAAACACAGCAACAAACTTTTGCCAGGAAATCTGTAACAAATTAAAGGAGAACTACACAACCACATATAGAAATAAGAGGATGGCATGGATATGTGCCTGAGCATTGAACATCTTACAGATTGCCCCTGTCCATAATGAACATGAGCACTACCCCAGGTGTGAATCTGTGATTCCCCATCCACTGATCCAAACTGCGTTTGAAGAGGACCAGAGAAAAGAGCTGCTTAACATGAATAGGGAGCCTGTTCCACAGAAGGGGCTATTTCTGAGAAACATATCTGTCTCCCCAGCATGTTTGTTACAGTCACTGACTAAGTTTAGATCCCTAGATCAGGTGACCAGCATGCTGTCTGACTTGCAGATGTGTAGCAGCTCCATCAGGGCTGGATTTGTGAGTGCCTTGTAGGTCAAGCATAGGCTGCCCCTTAATAAATCAGTAGAAGACAAAGTTAAGGGCTACGAACTTTAAAGTTAAGGGCTATGGACTTTAGTCTATTCACATAGTTCATACTGTTTACACCCTGCATTTTCTTTGTAAGGAACCTCTGAGTCCGCACCAGTTGCTGTAAGTGCCTAGATAAGTTTGCTCAACACAGCTGCCCCAGGCAACCCAGTCTGAGCAACTAAACATCATTCAGCCAGTAACTTACTGGCCCGAGATTGCTAGGCTTTATGGCAGATAACACATTGGCCAATAGAGGCAAATAGACCCCTCCCACTAATAGCATAGTGTCTGGCATAAGTCAGATCTTCAACCCACTTAGCACTGTCAAATATCCATGCTACTTTTGGAGATATTAGTCAACATGACCTAATATCCAACAGCAAATTTTTACACCACAGAGGGGCTAGCTCTAATACAGCATGTAGTCTGTGGTCAGTACTGAATAGCCTTTTTAATTTTTCTAATCACATTTTGGTCTTCACAATTTACCTTTTTAATGAAATACAGTGAATTTCATTTCATTAAAACAGACAGTACAAAGGCATATATAACTAGAACAATCAGAAAATGCTAATCAGTACTACATCTGTGCCACACACTCACTGCACACTATTTTGGCAGCGGTTTATTTCTTACAGGCATTATGTCTAAGTACCAAGCAGCTCACTAACTTTCAGATATAGCTCAGAAAATGTTTATACCACTGACTGGCTAACCCTGGCAGGGCATGCAGTCTGTGGTCCAAACTCTGACAGTGATAACATTGCAATTTGTGGTTTGACTAACTCACTTTTCTTGCCTGAATATTCCTGACAGGCACTTACTGCAGAGGTCTGTGGCAAACAAAGAAACAAGTGTAGAAAATGAAATATTTGTAGTAGCACTGTACTTCACAGGTATTACATGTGCAATTTTTAGCATCATATACCTCTATAACACAAATAACACAGATTTTCAGTTTCTTCCCTCCATTACACAATTTTGAAAAATGGCCACTGTTTATTAAATGTATGCCTTCAGAAAAAAAAATATTTTTTTCTTTGATTTGGCTCCTGGAAGCCCATGTCCAACAACATGCATACTGACTGTTAATTTCAGTTACGTCTAGCCTCTTCGAAAGAGCGGAGTTAGTGAGTAAGCTCACATTGTGGAGGGTAACAGTCAGTCACAATACTGTCTATAAATGAGGACTATGAAGCAAGTGAAACAAGTGACTTATTCAGTATTTAACCAAGGGAGACACAAAGTTTTTCTGTAGACATTGTCTGTACCCTGTGCTACTGACTGCTGCTCCCAGCAACAAGCAGTAGTAATGCAGATGGCTGCTCTGACTGTAGTTAAACTACAGTGCAGTGTGGTCAAGGTTCTGAGCTGGCACAATAAATTACTTGTGGAAATGCC